>NC_064852.1:96384582-96575164 GCF_024139225.1 Suncus etruscus
GCACCAAAATAAATACACAATCTAGGAAAAGTGACATAGAAAAAGAAATGGTGAATGAACAGGACAAAAACATGGGATTCATTTCTGTGGTCTTCCATATCTATAGCTCTAACTTGGTATGAGCTGAGAAAATAGTCAGTTGGTATGATACTTCTCTGTACTCCTTTCTTCACCTGCCTCTAACATTTCTCTTAACATAGCAAAAGAATCAATAAATATCAATGGTTGTTCAAAATTTGTGCCAGGATTATAACCACAAGAGGAGATCTTCTTTCTACTAGGCCTCTTGTATCACTACCCTATCCTAGTCATGAGTGATAAAAAATAGGATGGGAGGAACCAGAAAGATAGTACCATCTGGTAAAGCACTTGCTTTACACATGACTAACCTAGGTTCTATCCCTAACACTACCTATGGTCCCCTGAGTATTGCCAGAAGTGATCCCTGAGTGCAGAGCCAGAGTAAGACTTGAGTAATTCATTGTATTGCCCCACACCCTTTCTCCAAGAAGGAGGAGGAGGAGGAAGGGGAGGAAGAGGAGAACAGGAGGAGAAGAGGAAGAGGAGGATGAGAAGAAGAAAAAGAAAGAAAGAAAGAAAGAAAGAAAGAAAGAAAGAAAGAAAGAAAGAAAGAAAGAAAGAAGAAAGAAAGAAAGAAAGAAAGAAAGAAGAAAGAAAGAAAGAAAGAAAGAAAGAAAGAAAGAAAGAAAGAAAGAAAGAAAGAAAGAAAGAAAGAAAGAAAGAAAGAAGGAAGGAAGGAAGGAAGGAAGGAAGACAGAAAGAAAGGGAGAGAGAGAAAGAAAAAGAAAGAAAGAAAAAGAAGAAAGAAAGAAAGAAAGAAAGAAAGAAAGAAAGAAAGAAAGAAAGAAAGAAAGAAAGAAAGAAAGAAAGAAAGAAAGAAAGAAAGAAAGAGAAAAAGAAGAGGATGAAGTGAGTTTATAATGATTCTTCCCCTGTTCACCCTTGCCTAATAAGATCCAAGGGCATCCAAGATTTGCCCTTAATGTTAGATCCTTGTTTTGACAATCAACTATTTTGAAAATTTGATTCCTTTATTTATTTATTTATTTTTTGATGGTTGGGGGTTGTTATTTGACTGCTCTGTATGGTTCTGTACTGGGAAGTGCTTGAGGGACCCTGCTCATGCTTTAACTCCTGTATGATCATTAACCCCTTAATCCTTAATTTCTTTTAGGCTTTGGGTGATTTTTGTTTGTTTGGTTTTGGTTCATGTCCAGTGGTGCTCAGGGTTATTTCTGGCTCTATACTCAGAAGTTATTCCTGGCTATGCTCAGGGACCATATGGGATGCCAGGGATTAAACCAGGGTCAGCCTCATGCAAGGCAAACACACTACCCACTGTACTATCACTCAAACCCTGAGTCTTCAATTTCTTGAGAACTTACTATATGTTAAAAATGTACTCCACATTTAATTCTGAGAGCTTTGTTTTTGAAAGCAAGCAAGGTTTAGAGACATTCAAAAGCAGGTAACGGGTGGCCAGGTTTCAAGTGCAGGGCGCTGAATGCAAAGTGCACCCTTGCAGCCAATGATCCCATCCTACATCTTTAGATTCTGTTAGTTATTTATGCTATCTTCATGGAGAAATATGACCCTTATTTGATAAGCCAGTTACCCTTTTGACATCCCATCAACTTAAACATAGTATTCTTCAGATCGTCTTCTAAGTGGTGGCACTCAGTAAATAAATCCAAAGGACATTTTTCTAGGGACAAAGAATGATTAGTGATCGGAGTATGAGCTGAAAATGCTTTCATCTGTTGAGTTTTATGCATTGTCTGCCAGTCAGCTCTCTCCAAAGGCACAGCTGGCAAAACCAATGGGTCATTTTACCACAATCATACTAATGTCACAGTTCAAGAAGCACCATTTGTCCTCTAAGGCAAAGCCATGCACCTAATTACAGCACACTGTTAATAAATTTATAATAGACTAAAAGAAATGGACTACTATGGATTTTTCCCCTAGCAAAGCAAAACCATTTAAAGGGCAGATTGCACATCTATTCTTCTCTTATTGTTCCGATAGATTCCAGCAATATATTTAGATAGGGAAAAATCAGGGAAGACCTCAGCTGAACAGATTGTATCATCAGATCCCAACACATTGTCTCTAATGGGGGAAAATCAGCAGCTGAACATCAACACCTGCCACTATGGGGAGACCCTGGCACACATACCAGGTAGGAAGCCTGTATCGTACTTTGGAGCGATCTGAGCCTGGGCCACCAGAGACAATGCACACGCCTGTATTCATATAAACGGAAGTAGCAGGTTTCATTTACAAACAACGGGCTATGTTAAATGCCAGAGGAGAGGCGGCAGCAATTCTTAAGGAAGATTGGGTGTTGATAACAGCAAATTCTAAAGAGGTCTAATAAGAGTTCAAAGCAGAAATGGTCTGATGCAGACTTGGGCAGAGACTGTCCTCAACAGGTAACAACGAATATTTATTCCCTTTCAAGGGCAAAAGATATCAGAGTAGCACCCCCTCTTACACCTGGGTTGCTTGAGTCATGAGTCCTTTAGAGGGCAAATAATGGCCAATTGTTCTCAGCAACCTCAAGATCAATTGCAATTATTGCTACTGAATGGATTATGTTACAAGTCCTGGCAGCTTGTGAGCAAGCCCAAATGAGGAAATCCACATTTATTTTTCTGACATTGTAAGCATGCCTTCTCTTTCGAAGGGCTTTGGCCATTTTTCTACCTGGTTGCTTAGCAACCTTTTGAAGGATCAGAAATAGGGAAGAGGGATGCAGGAGAAATACTGATGAGTGAGTTTGTACTTAACTCACAGATTCCTTTTCAAAAATCAATCTGAAGTGGGGTGGGCTAAGGTGGAGGGGCTGTTGTAAATTATCATAGACTGCACTTTTCTGGCAGGAATACACAAAGACAGCATATACATTTTCACAGACCTATCTAGCAAACCCTAGGGGAGGGGTCCATTAGTTATTACTTATTAATCCCATCATTGCTCTCATTTCATTCCAGTTTTGAGTGACTAGAACACACTGCTGCTTCTTTTCTACCTCAATAAATATCCTTCTTTTATTAAATCATATCTCCCTATAAAAAATTAGACATTTTAGGAACCTGAGATATAGCAAAGGGCGTAAGAGCATTTGTCTTGCATATAACTGACACTGTTTTGATCCTGGGCGTTGAATGTGGTTTCCCAAGAACTACCAGGTATAAACCTTGAGAACTGTAAAGTATGGAATAAACAAAAACAAACAAAAAAAACAAATTTCCCAGACATTTCATTAAAATATTTACATTTATTTACAAAAAATTGAATTGAGTAGCTTCCCTTAATTAAAATTTTATTATATCTGTAGTTATTAGCCTCTTTTCATTTTTATTGCACATGTCTGAAATTTGTCATGATAAGTTAATAATGCATCTATATAACTTTATGTAATGTTTATTATTTAATATTAAATTTAATGTTTTCTATATTATGTTTCATTAATATCTGATTCTATTTTACTATATATCAATTTTTCTTTACTTGGGTTTAAATCTTATTATAATTTATTGGGTAGAATGCTTTATTTATTTTTATTTTTTATTACTGTTAAAAAATGTAGGTATAAAACTAGAGGCATGAATTTGCCTCTAGTCCCTGTTTTAGTAATTTTTCTTTAAATTTGACATCAAATATTTGATAGTTACTATTTTCACTATATCCTCCAATTTCCACTTAGATTTTTTTAAACTTTAATTATTAAACATGATTTTGATTTTTCAAACTAAGTGATGGGGAATTTTTGTTTTTTGTTTATTTCTAATTTGATTACTTTGTGGTCAGAAATATTATACCATTTATAGTTTTGGAATTAGACAATGACTTTGTAACAGGCATAAAATAGAAGATGTATGATTTTTGATGATAAAGTCATAGATTTCTTAAAAATATAGTTTAAAATATACAAATAGTTTACATATCACAAAATAAATGCAAACATATTAAAATATGTGTATTTTCTATTAAAATAATTATATGTATATATGTATAAATAAGAAACCTTGTCTCTTAAGAGTAGAAAATGTTGAACCAGTGATATGGCGTAAACGGCAGAGCACTTGCCTTGGATATGCAAGGACCTGGGTTTGATACCTGAATAGACATAGGCCCCTTCTCTATAACACCAGGTATAGTCTGGTAACTCCTACTTCTAAAGATTAATGTTTTTTTTTATCAAATTTATGATATATATATAGATACCTACATGTATTAGTCTAAGTAACATGTTTACAATATTTTCAACATCTACGATTTTTGTTTGTTTATTTTGGGGCCACACAAGGGTGATGCTCAGGGGTTACTCCTGGCTATGTGCTCAGAAATCGCTCCTGGCTTGGGAGACCATATGGGATGCTGGGAGATAGCACCACGATCTCTCCTAGCCTAGTGCAGGCAAGGCAGACACCTTACTACTTGCGCCACTGCTTCAGCCCCAACATCTATGATTTTAATATACAAATTGGGCCCAGAGCAAAAAAAAAAAAAATAGAAGGTAGGGAACTTAATTGCATTCAACTAACTTTGGTTCAAACCCTGGCAAGACATATGGTTGCCTGAACTCTTCTAAGAGTGATGCCAGGAGTGAACCTTTGAACACCACCAGATATGCCCCAAACACAATCCACTCACTCACCCCCCAAAAAGTTACTGAACCTTTCTCACCATCAAAGGGTTCAAGACTGTCTATCACTGTCCCTTTTCTTTTTCACCCCTTAACTTTTTTTTTTTATCTCTCTCACTACCTTCCTTCACTTCCTTTTCCTTGAAATTATAATGGTATCCAAAGTTCTTGTGGTTCTTTTTATTTTGTGGTTGTTGCAAGTCATGAAGAATACACCTAGTAATGCCCTCGGAGGGAGAAACTCCTGGTGGTGCTTGGAGTCAACAGGATCACACCTGGCTTTGCACAAAGTATGCATAGCCTCAAGCATATGCTTGATAACTTAAGCTATATTCCTAGTCCTGATTCCTGAATTGTTTTCTTCAGTTTTTCTTTGTTACTCAAATTGGTTTATTTCAACTGTCATATGTTCTGGTTCACAATTTTTTTTTATTTTGAAGGACTACATCTAGTGATGTTCAGGGTTTACTCCTGGCTCTGCTTTTCTTTGGATCACTTCTTGCAGGGCCAAGGGCATCATATGTGATGCCAAAAATCAAACCCAGGTTAGCTGCATGCAGGATAACTGCCATACTCATTATCCTATCTTTCCATCCTTATTCAACATTATTTTATATCTTAAATTTAATTACTTTCTTCTTTAATTTCTTTTTCAAAATTGGTTTTGATTTTAATTTGTGTGTTTTCAATTATCTCAACTATCTTTTGTTTTTTTGTTTTGAGCCACACCTGGCAGTGGTGAAGGGTAAATCCTAATTTTACACTCAGAATCACTCCTGGTGGGTTCCGGGAACCACATAGGATGCTGGGGATTAGACCTAAATGTACTGCATGCAAGGCCAGTACCTTACCCACTATACTATCTCGTCATCTCTCTTTACTATCATTGTGGTAGAACAAAGGTAACATATTATGCTGAAAAAGTTTATTTATGGAGTTGAGTTTTATGAATCAGGTCTATACACAATTATTATTTTTTTGTTTTGTTTTTTGGGCCACACCCGGCTATGCTCAGAAGTTACTCCTGGCTATCTGCTCAGAAATAGCTCCTAGCAGGCACGGGGGACCATGTGGGACGCCGGGATTCGAACCAACCACCTTAGGTTCTGGATCGGCTGCTTGCAAGGCAAACACCGCTGTACTATCTCTCCGGCCCCTATACACAATTATTTATACTGTGTGTGCATATGTGATCTTAAGTAATTTATGTGACTTCTTTCTAGCTCAATAGCTTATCTATAAAATGGAAAAACTCATAGTGAAGTTGAGAATTTCATTGCATGTAAAGTATTTAGAACAGAGCCAACCATAAAGAATCCAGCAGTTTTTTGCTACCATTACATTGTTTGTTTTGTTTTGATTTCTGGCTTTTGGTTTTGTGGTCACATTCTGAGGTGCTCACAGCTTTTCTTGGTTTGGTGCTTGAACATTACTCCCAATGGTGTTCAGTGGGCCATGTGGTAACTGGGATTGAGCACAGAACTCCTATATACCTCCTTCCCTTTGAGATATATCCTGGGTCCCTATTACTGTTGATGTAAGATCAGAGTTCAGTCACCACCAGTATATTAATTTTTGTTCTTCAACCTAAAATCTGGTACAGAAAGAGATAGGCCCTGGGACCAGGAAGGTAACTCAAAAGGCTAGAATTCATGCTTGAATGTGAGAGGCTGGGTGTGTGTGCATGGGGTTGGTGGGGTGTCACACCCAGAACTATTCAGGTTTCACTCTTGGTTTTATGCTCAGAGATTACTCCCAGTGCTGCTCAGGAAACACTTGAACAAAATAAGGTCACATTTTACAGAAGAAAAAACAAATTCAGAAAGCATAAATTACCCATCTAAACTTACTTTATTATTTGAGTAAAAAGCTAGATTACAAAATAAGTTTTCGTGCTTTCAACTCACTGAGATTGTCAGAGTATGTTTCATGAATTAGCAATCTGCTGATCAAAAAGTTCAGGTAATAGTGAAGATTTTGTAATAATGAAGTCATTAGAAAACATTAGTGAAGCAAAGATATCTGGTTATGAAATCATATATTACACAGAAGAAAGCCTAAGTGATACTTTAGGATCTTAATATTAGAGATGTATTTGGAAACTCAATTCCAATGGCAAGAAAAGCAAAACAAGAATCAGAAAATGGGACTACATCAAATTAGAAATCTTTTTATTGCAAAATAAAAGAACACAAATGCTCACTTAATCAAGCTAGCAATTGGGAGAAGATATCTGCACATCATACATATAATTAGGAGTTAATATCAAAACATAGAAACTCCCCAACAACAAAAGAAAACAAAAAGAGGAGAAAAGGTATGAATAAACACCTTTACAAAAAATATATACAGATGCTCCAGATACATTTTTTAAAATTATCACATTTTTTTTCGGTGCCGGTGGGGTGGCGCTAGGGGTAAGGTGTCTGCCTTACCAGCGCTAGCCTAGGACGGACCGCGGTTCGATCCCCCAGGGTCCCATATGGTCTCCCAAGCCAGGAGCAACTTCTGAGCGCATAGCCAGGAGTAACCCCTGAGCGTCACCGGGTGTGGCCCAAAACCAAAATAAATAAATCAAAAATCAAAAATAAATTTATCATATTTTTAGGGGCCGGAGCAGTGGCACAAGCGATAAGGCTTCTCTGCCTTGCGAGTGCTAGCCTAGGATGAACCACAGATTGATCCTCCCCCGCATTCCATATGGTCCCCCAAAGCAGAAGCGATTTCTGAGCTCATAGCCAGGAGTAACCCCTGAGCGTCATCAGGTGTGAGCCAAAAACCAAAAAAATTCAAAATTATCACATTTTAAAAAATTACCAGCATCTCTTATTATTAGGGAAATGCAAATCAAAACAACTTTAAGATATAATTGACCACCCACTATGTCAAAAGATTGGAAGAAGCAAGTGTTAGATGTGAAGAATAAAAGACCACTGGTACACTGTTAAAGGGAACACAAACAAATTGGTACAACCACAGTAGAAAATAGTATAATTTCTTTCAAAATTAAAAATGGGAATGTTATATGATTAAGCAATATCACCATCACCTATAGGAATTTATCCAATGGATATGTAAATTTTTGTTTGTTTTGGGTCACAACCAGCATCACTCAGGGGTTACTCCTGGCTCTGTGCTCAGAAATTGCTCCTGGTAAGCACGGGGTCACATGGGATGCCGAGAATTGAACCACTGTCCATCCTGGATCAACTACATGCAAGGCAAACACTCTACTGCTGTGCCTTCTCTGCACATTTTTATTTTGGTGTAAATATTAATTCAAAATAATAATATCAGTAAAAGTTCTGCTCAGTCACAGTCATCATATTTATTCTTCTATAATTAGAGATCTTTGTTTTTGACAGATCTTAGGATGGAGCATCTTCTGATTTTATGCACAGTGAGGGAGGGCAACCTGCCCTTAGATTGAGTTGTTGTTTCCTTATCACCAGGGTGTCATATGAACCTACCCTGAAGCAAGTTGGTGCCAAAGAAGTATTAGGGCTTTCCCTGGGGGAAGTTTGATTCCTGGTACTAGTGCAGGAAATGGTGCCAGTTCTATGTTGGGATATGGCATTTGGGGTGAATGGTTAATGTTCGATTGATTTAAGCCTAAGCCAAGTCACCATGTGTTAGTCACTTTTTTAATTAAAAGAAGCTTTCTACATCTGAGTATATGCCCCAAATAGTAAAGATATAGCATATGCCTAGCAACCTGAAGGTCCTGAGTTTGACTACCTCACTGCATGGCTCCCAAGCACCGGGCGATCATAACTCAATGTTTTTTAAGATCAAATTTGTAGTATATGTCCATCTAAATCATCCAGAAAATTTGTCAACATGACTAGTCCAAGGCTATATTCAGACTTGATAAAAGGAAACAATAGGATTAGGGTCCAAGAATCTGCATTTTAACAAGTATATAGATGATTCTGGCACATCTAGAATTTGAGAAGTGCTGCTTAAGGTAATCAACAACAGATGTGAGAGACTTTCCAATTAAATCAAAATCACAAACCAAAATGAAAATGGCCCAAGATGCATCCAGTGGGGGACTATTTGGTTCCATGGTAAATAACCACATCTCAATGAGACAAGCCTTCCTGGGGAAGTCTATTCCATGGTCTATCAGATCTCTTCATTAGGGAACTTTCCTGCTATTCCATCTAAGTAGCTTTCCCTAATTTAATCCTATTACTCCCATGCTTTATACCAAGCTGAGTACAGCATTTATACTCAATAAACATAATGCAATATAAATGCCATTTTAGATCCTTGTTTCCATTCAATTACTTTCAGATAGCCATCTCTCCCTACAAAATAGGGTCAACCCAGCTATAAAAGGCCAGATTTTTTAAAGCCTCAAATCTTGATTTGGATGAATAGAGCCGTCTTCAGAGTCAAGTGTGCAGTCATAAATGGCTCATCCTTGCAAACAGATGGCATTCTCACAGTTCCTCAGCCACATTACAAAAATTGGGACTCAGAGGGCTGCTCAAGATGGAGGCACTTAAGGAAATTGGAATGTGACCATAACTATCAACTCAGTTATAAATGCTGTGATTCCCTGGCCTTGGGGAAAGGACCATGAGCAGGATAACATAGGTATCCTAACAATCTAATGGAATGAGTCAAATAATGAAAGAGATTTGGATTACATATCAAGAACTACCTGCTGACTGTATACTATTAGTTAATAAGATGATAATAAGTTGTCAAGATAAATAAGATGTCATACTTTTAGCTAATTTAAAAAAATTAGAAATATCACCTTAGAGATAACATGGAGGTAGGGCATTTGCCTTGCATGCAGAAGGATAGTGTTTTAATCCTGGCATCCCATATGATTTTCCGAGCCTGCCAGGAGTGATTTCTGAGCGTAGAATCAGGAGTAACCCCTAAGTGCTGCCGGTATGACCCCAAAAAACAAAAAACATCAGAAATGTCTTCTTAAACTTCCTATTTAGATAGAAGTGGGTAGACAAGATGACCTTTTTAAAATTTTAGAATAAAGATACTTTAAGTATTCAGAAGATGCAATTATGGAAGGTTGTTCTTGAAAATAATATCAAAAGCTTTTTTTAGAGCAAAATGATCCACTAAGAGGTCACCTGAAGAACATTAATTTATTTTCTTGGGAACTCTTAATTTCTGAGTTTCTGGGAAAAAATTCAGTGGATTGACTCATCAAAAATAAATAAGATAATTATCTGCATAAATTACATATACTACATGATTAATGTATGCACATGCTCACACATATGTGCATATATATGTTTAGAATTCCAAGGATCAAAAAGTGTGGGAAGAAGAGATATCAAATATTTGCTAATTTATTTCACCTAAAAATGTGAAACAATAAATAATAATATTGACGACATATAAAAATGTAGTAAAACAATTGAAATAACCCAGACATCTGTGAGTTTGAATTCACCCTGTGTTGATCTGCCTGGATTCTGTGAGATAAAAAATGGTCTCAGGGGCCGGAGAGATAACATGAAGGTAAGGCATTTGCCTTTCATGCAGAAGGTCGGTGGTTCGAATCCCGGCATCCCATATGGTCCCCCAAGTCTGCCAGAGCGATTTCTGAGCATGGAGCCAGGAGTAACCCCTGAGCACTGCCAGGTGTGACCCAAAAACCAAAAACCAAAAAAAAAAATGGTCTTAGATTGGACAAATAACTCAATGGGTTGAGCACTTATTTTGTATGTAGAGATCTAGTGTAGAATTTACTGTGGTAAGTTGCAAGGTTGCCAGGCTTCTGCACATTACTTCAATAAGCTGCAAGTCCACCTGCTGCTTGACTGCTGCAAGGCTGCAAGAGGCCCAAGGCTGCCAGGGCCTGCTGCTGCAAGAGCCAAGTTGCCAGGTGGGACCTTGTCCCCACCAGGGGACACCAATTTGTAGCGACTCCCCACCTAGGACTGAGACAGAAAAACAAAGTACCATTTTATTTCTCCTAGGGTCTGAGGCCTGCACCTCCCGGGAGTTTCAGAGAGGCAAAGAAAAAAGAAAATTCAACAGCCAGAGGTGGCCAGGGGAGGACCAAATTCAAGAGAGAAAGATAGAGTGATAGATACAAAGCAGGCAGCCAATGCTTTATCTCTGGACCCCTGTGGAGCAGCAGGCACTGCTCTGGTCACTATCCTGCACTACCACCCCCCAATTGCCAACATTTTTCCTTTTATACCAGGCATGCATGACAAGAGGCCGTGTTCAGGGGGTGTGTCCAGGAGTGTGTCCAGGTTCAATTGTCCTTACAGTGTCGAGGTACAATTGTCATTACAGTGGGGGTATCTATGGGACATGTCCAAGTACAGCTACTATTACATCAACTTATTTTGCATGTAGAGTTCAAGCACCAGTACCATGTGTTCTCCTAGGAGAGATCCTTGAACACAAAGGAGTATCCTCATAAGTACAGCTGGGTATGGCACAAATACACACACACACACACACACACACACAATATGGTCTTTTCAGAGTCCTAGTCACAGAAAACCATCATGAGAAACCTAGAGAGTTGGGCTCAGAAGTCAAACTTCTTTTTCTTGGCAGGGTGGGGGTTTGGGAGGAGCACAGCCAGTTGTACTCAAGGCTTATTCCTGGCTCTTTACTAAGGTGTCACTTCTAATACTAAGGTGCTGGGAGACTATGAGTGGTGTAGAATATCAAGACCACGTAGTCCACATGCAAGGCAATCACTTTAATTGCTGTATTAATTATCTTGCCACTAGAATCAGACTTCTGTTGTTATCCATATGGAGAGAAGGGGTAAACTCTCTTTTTTTTACATTTTTTTCTTTATTTATACATGTTTACATCTTTTTTGTTTTGTTTTGTTTTGGGGTCACATGCAGCAGTGCTCAGGGGCAACTTCTGGCTCTATGCTCAGAAATCGCTCCTGGCAGGCTCGGGGGACCACCGTCCTTCTGCATGCAAGGCAAATGCCCTACCCTCATGCTATCTCTCTGGCCCCCGACATCTTTCTTTTTTTTAACTTTGCAAAGTTATTTTTATTTTGGGCATTATGGTTTATAAAATGTTAATCATAAAATTTCATATGCCCCCAATGTGGCAAGCTTTCTACTAAAAACAAGTTCTCAGTTTCTGTTGTCTTTGGGCATTTGTTATCCCCTATTCTGGTTCTTTATATTTGACATATGGGAGAGATTATTCTGTGTCTGTTTGGGACCAATCTCTTGATCCATCTAAGTTTTAATTTTATCATATATATATATATGGAATAAATATTAGCACATATATTGCTAGACCAAATGAGTGTTAAATAAAGTAATGATTTATATCATTGTTTTGAAGTAATTCCTTTACTCTCATTAGTTATCTATTTATTGTTTTTTGTTTTGTTTTGTTTGGGGCATACCCAACGGTACTCAGAACTTAATCCTGGCTCTGTACTCAGTAGCTACTCTGGCAGTGCTTGCAGAACCATGTGAGATGCCAGGGATCAAACCCAAATTAGCTGCATGCAAGGCAAGAGCCCTACACTAATCTATTTCCTCAGTCCTTCTCATTAGTTTTCTAAATTCTCCCTGAAATCTAAGATTTTCAAAGACTCAGCCTGAAAAGGAAAGCAGATGCCCAGGAATTGTAAGCTACTGTGTTTCTAATGTAGAAAATGTGTGAGCTTTTTTTTTTTTTAAGAAGTAAAAAAATGAGTGATTATGTGCTAATTCTGAACATCGCAAACCTCAAGAAAACACTGAAGCAGTAAGATTTTCAGGTTTTATATTATCTAAAATTAAACTTGCTATCTTAAAAGTATCAGTCAGGTGGTCTCTAAAGACAATTACAAATTCTATTGAGTAAATATGCAAGGAAGCATTAAATGAAAGGAAAGGAAATACATGGACATTATAGATACCATGAAGAGACACAAATGTGGGAAAAATTAAATTGTTGATTATTACAATATTAATAATATAACTATGACACATTATTTTCCATATTCTTTTAGAACTTCCTGTTCTAGAACTTCCTATCTCTATCAACTAACGCAAATTTGGCCTCTCTTTTAAGACTTTCTCTCTCCATAGCTATCTCAAGACATCTAGTTTAAAATAGTTTCATGGGGCCAGAGAGATAGCATTGAGGTAAGGCATTTACCTCTCATGCGGAAGGTTGGTGGTTCGAATCCCAGCATCCCATATGGTCATTGGGCCTGCCAGGAGTGATTTCTGAGCATAGAGCCAGGAGTAACCCCTATGCGATGCCAGGTGTGACCCAAAAACCAGAAAAAAAAAAGTTTTGTACTTAAACATCCCTTCAATATTACTTAAGTACCTGCAAACCATATATGAAACTGTGCTTATGGTGATGTAGTTTTGTATATATATATGTATATATGTATATATATGTATGTATGTATAGAGACATATGTATTCCCTTTTATTAACCATGTTTTCTGATCTTAAAACATCAACCTTAATTAAACTCAAAACTGAAAGATGAGTTAGAGCAGCATAATCAAGGGAACTTACTGAAGGGAAGGAGAGAATGTAAGAACTAGGATGAGTCAGTAAGTGACATCCTTGTCTGCCTTCAAGAGATGATAATGGCAGAAAATGACACTTCATCAGGAGGAAGTGCTGAGATAGAGAACTGGAAAAATGCAGTCCTGAACTATTCCTCACAGTTTTGCAAATACCCTGCAATGAACCTTGGGATGTGATTTTCACACCTGTCAATAGCAGCAAAATCTAATATGGCACCCAGAGACAACCACTAACTGACTCTCTCTTCCCTCTATAATACATGATTTTCCTCATTAGAACCTGATTTTAATATATTAGCACAGTACATACCATTCTTCATGATACTATACAATTGCTAAGGCATTCTTCAGAGACAGCCTTATAAGTAGCTTAAGTAGTGGGATTTTGGAAGATGAGGGGAATGGGTGGTTCCATTGCTGTGAAAATGTGAATAAACTTTAACCCTGCCACATAATCAAAAATTGTCAGAAAAGTCTCAGTGCAATTCTCCTCTAGGAGTCAACTTAAACTCTATCTCCTTTGTTACCTTCTGCCTGGGGTCCAATAAAAACTCATTCTTTCACTTTTGCATCTTTATGATTTTATACTAAGGGAACACAAGCTCTCTATCTCTGTGACTTTAAGATTTTCTCCCAGGGCTGAAGACATAGTTTAGTGGTAGTATGCTTGCTGTGTACATAGCCAACCTGGGTTTGATCTCCAGTACCCCATATGGTCCCCTGAGCCCTGCCAGGAGTTATTCGTAAGCACAGAGCCAAATTAAGCCCTGAATGCAGCTTGGTTTTGGACCCAAAAAAAAAAAAACTCGACAAAATAAATAACATTTTCTTTTAGTCCAGCCCTTTGCAGTGAATTTATGACAACTCTTAGTTGAATAAAAAATGTGAATAAAGAAAGCAGCTTATTTAACCTTCATCCAGAAAAATAATCAAATACAACCCTGTTCAAGGTTATTGAGGCCTTCTGGAGGAAGGGTGGTTGGCAAGATCTGGCCACATTACTAATGCTAAATTGCATGTTAAATAAGCATAATTAGAGATGTGTACTGGGAGGGGAATAGCCAGCAGGATGCTATCTTTTTTTCTTTTTTCTTTTTTCTGTTTTTTTTTTTTTTAAGTGGCATGTGAATGGTATAGAGGGGAATGGAGAAAGGAGAGGCAGTAGGGAGGAAGAACAGCCCCTCTTTCCCCTCTTATTTGTCGGGCTTTCTGCTTCACTAAAACCCACTATGACCCTCGTTTTCTTTCCTGGGCTATTAATGAACGGCAGTAATTATCCATGCAGGCTGTGTGTGAGTCACGAGGCAGCCCTATACTCCTGTCTTTTTGCAATTTTGAGCAATGTGTGTGTGTGTGCATTTCACTACTATTGAGGGGTGGAAAATAGATTACAATTACATTCTGGCTGGCTTTTGAAGACTTGATAGACAGCTGGAGAGAAATCTTCCCTGCAGCTGCCAGGATGAGAGGGTAGCCAAGAGGTGGGCGTGGAGAGAGGAAGAAAGGCCCTGGCAGGAGAGAAGGAAACAATATACAATGGATTCAGTTGATTCTCAAAGGAATACATTTATAAACCAGGGTTACTAATATTAAAAATGAACCTGGACTCCAGGTGGTTGCAAGCCTACAGAAAATCAGTCCCTTTCAGAAACATTTTGAGTGCTCAGCTCTACAACTCCTTTTACCCCAAGACTATTTTTTTCTATATATGTGTAGGAACTTTTAAAAATATATATAAAGAAAATATTTACTTATGAAGGACTTTATGGCTTGCCTATTAGTCATGCATGTTATTTTTATATTCTACACTCATTTGGAAAGGAATGGTCATAATTTTTATTATTTGTTAGATTTCTGGAACACAGCTAGTTAATGGTGCTCAGAACTTATACCTAGCTCTGTGCTCAAGGATCATTCCTAGTGGTCCTCAAGAAACCATAAATTGTGCATTGGACTAGGTTTGTCTCTAGTACAAGGCAAGTGTCTTAACCTCTACATAATTTCTCTGTCCCATAACCTTCATTTTAAGAGATAAAAATTGAAGTCCAAAAGAGATTGAACAACTTATTCAGGGATGGTAAATGTTAGGGTAAGAAACTCAGGTTAACTTTGAAGTCTATTTGAAGTCTAAGCATTCTGTGGTTCTCTGATAATAGAGTCTTACAGACTGTTAAAACCTATTACTGAGCCCTTTGTCTCATTGTTGAGGATTAGTTGGACAGAGTATCGGACAGAGAAAACCAGAGGTGAGAGAGAACTAAAATGGCTGGAGAACTGGATATGGTTAAGGAGTAGAAGACAGGCACTACCACACATATGGCAGCACTTGGGAAAGACCAGAAATGCTGACTGAAGTGCAAAAACAAACTCAATCTTTTTGTTGGTGTGCCTTAGACCACCCCCAATTCAGGGCTGATTGTATGATCTCATATAACCCTATTCAAGGTAAAGCCAATTATTGTGCTCCACAGCTCTGAGTCTTTTCAAAAGAGTGATCAAGAACATACCAGTTATATGTCATGAGTGTCTACTATGATTTCATCTCACACTGTAGACTAAAAGGAAGCCAAATCTGGGTTTCCCAAAACCAATGCTTCAGACTTGTCTTTTTCTTTACTCAGACAACAGGAGACCTCATAAGTCTTCCTAATCTATATGGAATATCTCATAACAAATTATACCTGAGTCTTGGTAAAAGTTAAAAAATGATTGAAATAAAACAAACAAAATAACACCCTATTTTGAGATGACAGGCTTGTGTCTGGACTTCTGTTGCCCCACAGCACCAGGAAGTGTGCAGGTTGAACTATGTGGTGGAGATGTGTAAGTCTAATAGACAGATAGGAGTTTTCACTTAGGGTCTAACCAAGAGCTATTTGCTCTTGGAGGTTTTGTTTGTTTTCTTGTTTATTTTTGCTTTGGGGGCATGCCCTGCAATGCTCAGGAGTTACTCCTGGTTTTACACTCAGCAATTACTCCTGGGTGCATAGGGAACTATACAAATGTTGGGAATCGAACCCAGGTCAGCTGTGTGCAAGACAAGTGTCTTACCCACTGTACTATTGCTCTGACCCCTCATTTTTGTTTTATTACCAACTTTCCTTGGACACTAATAGATAGCTGACTAAAAGTCATTTTTCAAGTTAAATGCATGTATCTAGTCTAGTGCATTTTATATAGTAGTTCCTGAAAGCAAAATGACATGTCAAAGCAAAAGGAAATTAAGTTAGATATTAGAGATACAGAAATGCTGTTAGATTTTTTTAATTTATAAAATATTTTGAAACATTTTGTTTTTCTTACAAAGAATTAGATATTTTTGTTTAAATTTACTTATTTATTTTTAATTATCTTTATTTAAATACTGTGATTACAAATATGATTGTAGTTGTATGATTTGTCATGTAAAGAGCACCCCCTTCACCAGGGCAACATTCCTATCACCAATGTCCCAAATTTCCCTCCTCCCCACCTCACAACTGTACTCCAGGCAGGCTTTCTATTTTCATTCACATTGTTAGGATAGTTCTCAATGTAGTTATTTCTCTAACTGCACTCATCACTCTTTGTGGTGAGACAAAGAAATAGATATTTAGCATGCAAGAATGCCAGTTACTTGGATTAAGAAACGGGAGGGGCCAGAGAGATAGCATGGAGGTAAGGTGTTTGCCTTGCATGCAGAAGGATGGTGGTTCAAATCCCAGCATCCCGTATGGTCCCCCGAGCCTACCAGGAGTGATTTCTTAGCATAGAGCCAGGAGTGACCCCTGAGCACTACCGGGTGTAACCCAAAAACAAAAACAAAACAAAAAAGAAAAGGGGAAATACTAATATACTTATTAGTATTGTCTAAAATACATACCCATTTGTCTAGAATAGATCCTGAAATACCATAGTGGTTAAGAAAATAATCACCCTGTTTACATAAAATATGGATAATTATTTTATGTGTAACTTACATACATTTGCATTTGAGAAGTATAAAAATGCCTATTTCACTGGGTACCTCATCAGCCTTTTCTTAACCAGGACTCAGGCAAAGATCATAGGTAAGCATGCCCTCAAAATTTCTGGTAGTCTTATTTTTTAGGCTTCAATATGAAAGAGATTTCTACAGGCTTTTCACCTGCAGAGAAGGCGGTTAGCACAGCTGTTTGTTTGGCCCACCTGGAGCTGCCAAGTGAAATGTCCAGAAAAGACTCCCTTACCATTTGCTAATCACAACACGAGCATTTCCATTCCTTAAAAGACTTCCATGTAGGATTTACTTTCTTGGCATTTTGCCTATAGGTTTAAATCAATCTTAGATTTAAAATTTTTTAATTGGTTTATGAACCATCAGCAACAATTCCCTTGTCAGTGAAATTGAAACCTTTCTTTCCACGCGTGTGAGACATTTGCTCACAGTTGATCCTGAATGTCTTTGTGCAGTAATATGCTAAATAGGTATAGCAAACCCCTATAAAAGTTAGGTGTTATATTAAATATTAAAGGAGAACTCCTCATACTCTAATTTCTAACATATTAGCCAGAGATTTATTGAATTAATTAAAGAGATGATTATAAAATAAAATCTGGAAATTCCAGCTAGATGGGATATGAAATAAACGTTGGTCATTTCATTCTATCCGAAATAAGTCCTACAGGTATTTACATCAAGAAAATATAGAAAATTCTACAGAAACACTTGTAACCATGAAAGAAGATGAAGTCTGAAAAAAATGCACATTACTCTTGGATATTTGAGTAGAGGAAAAGATGGAGGAGAGGGAGTGCCCATAAAAGATATTATATGCTGATGATTATATACATTGGTGACTGACAATAACTTTTTAACTCTGTATCTCACAATGATTATATCAAAATAAGACATTCCAAAGGCAAGTATAAGTAATTCAGCATCAAATAATATTAAAAAATGTTAGAGAACTGAATTCCAAATTTTAAAACGTATTATAAACATGATATCAAAACAGTGTGGTATTGCATAAGGATAAACACATAGATGAATGGGATAGAATTAAGGGTTCAGAAATAAATTCATCTATCTATGGTTGCCAAGACCATTCAATGGGGAATGAATAATCTCTTCATCTATTCTAGTGCAACTACATACATGCAAAAAGAAAAACTTAAATCCAAACTCATATCTTCTACAAAACTGAACTCAGATGTATGACAGTCTAAATAGGAATTCTTTAACCATAAAACTCTTAGAAGAAAGCATAGGAATAAATCTTCATGACCTTGTTTACCAATAGATTGTTAGATATGAGACTACAACAAGAACAAGTGATTTTTTTAAATGGTAAATGAAATTTCAGCAAAATTTAAAGTGCTACTCCTCAGAGTATAGTATCTATTAGAAAAAAAAAGAGACACTCTGGGCCTGGAGAGATAGCACAGTGGCGTTTGCCTTGCAAGCAGCTGATCCAGGACCTAAGGTGGTTGGTTCAAATCCTGGTGTCCCATATGGTCCCCCGTGCCTGCCAGGAGCTATTTCTGAGCAGACAGCCAGGAGTAACCCCTGAGCACCACCGGGTGTGGCCCAAAAACCAAAAAAAAAAAAAAAAAAAAAGAGAGACACTCATAAAAAATGGAGAAAATATTTTCAAATGGTGTATCTAATCAAAGGCCTAGTATCAAAATATATTTTTAAAAGTATTAAACTTCTACAACTCAAAACAAAAAGGCCAGTTAAAAAAAAATTTTTTTTTTGGCTTTTGGTTTTTGGGCCACACCCGGCGGTGCTCAGGGGTTACTCCTGGCCGTCTGCTCAGAAATAGCTCCTGGCAGGCATGGGGGACCATATGGGACGCCGGGATTCGAACCAATCACCTTAGGTCCTGGATTGGCTGCTTGCAAGGCAAACACCGCTGTGCTAACTCTCAAGCCCAAAGGCAGTTAATTTTTTAAATGGCAAAGGACTAAGACATTTCTCCAAAGAAAATGTATCAATAGAGGCTGGAGTGAAAGCACAGGGGTAGGGCATTTGCCTTGCATGTTACAGACCCAGACAGACTGGGGGTTCGATTCCTGGCATCCTATATGGTCCCCCGAGCCTGCCAGGAGCAATTTCTGTGCACAGAGCCAGGAGGAACCCTTGAGTGCTGCTGGGTGTGGCTCATCCCCCTCAAAAGAAAATGTATCAATAATTGCAATAATATGAAAATGTGCTTAATGGGCCTGGAGTAATTGCACAGCAGGTAGAGAGCTTGCCTTGCATTCAGCTGACCCAGGTTTGATATTCAGCACCCCATGTGGTCCCTTGAACTCCACTAGGATTGATTTCTGAGTGCAGAACCAGAATAAGTCCAAACCACTGCCAGGTATGAATAGTGTATATTCAACATCATTAGATATTTAAGAAATACAAATCAAAACCACAATTGGATACCATCTCACACCTATTGATGCCTATAATTCATTAAAAATATTTTATTTAGGGGCTGGAGAGATAACACAGTGGTAGGGCATTTGCCTTCCACACAGCTGAAACAGGACAGATGGTGGTTTGTATCCCATATGGTCCCCCATGCCTGCCAGGAGCAAGGAGTAACCCCTGAGCAGAGCTGCCGGATGTGACCCCAAAACAAACAAAAATTTTTTATTACAAAAAATGCATCACATAGTTGACATAGTTGATCATAATACATTTGTTTCCAGATAAATGAGAGCAAAGTTTTTGAAAAAATGGGGAAAAAAATAAAACAAGAAAAGAAAAACAAAGAAAAAAGAAAAAGTAAAGTAGCAAAAACATTTGTGAAAATTATTGTATCTTCAATGAAGGCATTAGTACAATGGCAGTTATTTGTTCATTCTATTAAATTGGGGTGTTCCTTTAGGGATGATAGCGTCAAACAAATGAAGTTATACAGAAATTCAAAGCACTATTACTGATACTATGAATTTTAGGGACACATACTCAGCTACCAGATCTCCTGGAAGAAAGAAAATATGGGGGGAGAGTGCTTACACTTGGTCCAAAAAGCCCTGGTGATATTTATTCAAACCAACATACCTAAAATGTGGTAAAGTGGTGTCCCTGAAGGAAATCATAGAGGATCAGTGATTAGGCAGGGCCATCAGGGCAGAGGTGATTCTGGGTGAATGAGGCAGCAAACATGGCTTTGGCAGGGTTGTGGCTTATCCCATCTTCTCTTCCTAAAATGGCCAGCTTTCTGCTGTACCCATAATCTTTAATGACTCAGTTTAATAATCTTTAATGACTCAGTTTATCTCTCTTTCTAGAAAAGAGTGAGTCTATGGGGCTGGTTTGGTTTGAATGTGATGACATTTGTGGGTGTGGTTAGAGCTGCCAAGCTTCTCATAAGAGGGAAGATACAGGGGAAGGTTGCTCATGCTCACTCCAAAATGTCCTGGTGATATTAGCCCCCAAACCAGAGGGTCAGTGATGAAGCAGGGCAATCAGGGAAACAGTAATCTTGGGTGATGGAGGCAGCAAACATGGCTTTGTCAGGGTGGGGGCTTGGCCTACCTACACTCTCCTCCCGAGAGTGTTTCTATGGAGCTAGCCTGGCTCAAACATGGTGACTGCCTGATGACTTATTTTATTTTACATGCAAAATAGCATAGTCTATTCTTAAATATTTAAAAATAGAACTACCTAATAGAAATCAGTGAGTCTACTCTTTTACATTTATCCTAAGAACACAAAAAACTTTAAAAAAGATATATATATATATATTAGAGTATATATACATATATATATACCTATGTTCATTACAGCAATATTTATAAGATCTGAAATCTAGAAACAACTCAAATGTCCAATGATAAAAGAATAGATAAAGAAATTGTATGCAAAGGACTTGAGAGATAGTATAGTGAATAGGGTGCTTGACCTACACTCACAAACAACCAATCCAAGTTTGAGTCCCCAAACCCCGTATTTCCCCGAGCCTCAGTAGGAATGATCCCTGAACACAGCTGGGTGTTGCCAAAGGAAGGAAGAGTAGTGTGTATCAGAATAGTCTCATTCATTTGTGGGATTTAAAAAAAACAAAAGACAGTATTGTAATAATACCCAGAGATGAGGGCTGGAAGGACCGGCCCATGATATGAAGCTTACCACAAAGAGTGGTGAATGCAGTTAGAGAAATAACTACACTAGCAACTATCATGACAATGGTAGTTAGAGAGAGAAATTGAATGCCTGAGGGAGATTGGGGGTATTGTTGATGGGAAGATTGTACTGGTGAAGAGGAGGTGTTCTTTTTTATGACTGAAACCCAACTACAAACATGTTTGTAATTATGGTGCTTAAATAAAGATGTTATTTAAAAAAAAAAGAAGGGTAGCATATGTCCTATGATTATGATACTTGGAAATGATCACTGTAGACAAGAACTGGGTGCTGACAGTAATGAAACTGATATGTATGATACCCTTTAAGGAACAATATTGCAAGCTACAGTGAATAACAGGAGAAAAAAGGAAAAGAGAGAGGTAATGTCTTCCCAGAGTCAGGCAGGGAAGTGTGGGGGTGGAGGGTAGATGGAAAACTGGAGACATTAGTGGCAGGAAATGTGCACTGGTGAGGGTATTGTATATTGTATGACGAAACCCAATTATTATTTGTTTTGTTTTGTTTTTGGGTCACACCCGACAGTGCTCAGGGGTTACTCCTGGCTCTATGCTCAGAAATCGCTCCTGGCAGGCTCAAGGGACCATATGGATGCTGGGATTTGAACCAATGACCTTCTGCATAAAAGGCAAATGCCTTACCTCCATGCTATTTCTCCGGCCCTGAAACCCAATTATCAACAACTTTGCAACTGAGTATTTCACAGTGATTTAATTAAAGAATTTACTTTTAAAATAGTATATGTATACATACATCGGTATACATGAACATACAACATACATACATGTATACACACAATAATACAGAAAGGAATACTACACAGTTATGAGGATAGATGATATCTTGCCTTTTGCTGCAACATAGAATTAAAAAGTTTCATGCTAAGTGAAAGAAATTAGAGAGATAAGGACAAATATTGGATCTCTCACTCATATGTGGTATATAAAAAAGCAAAATAAGGGGATGGACAGTACTCAAAGAGAAAAAATTCTGTAACTTGTGATTATGGAACTGGGGTTACTAAGAGGTGAAGGAAGGAAATTTAGGTAAAAAGAGGCCTGAAGACAATGATAGAGGATCTTTAGTCTTTGGGCAGTGATAGTGGTGATATGAAGGCATGGCCACTCTGTACATCAGAGTATAAATATTAGCACTCTTGTAACTGTGTTACTCCAACCAGAGTAAAATAAATCAATTAAATTTAATGAAAAAATTATGATAGTCTAATCAGGAAATGCTTGCAGAAATATGCAAAGAGGTCATTAACAGAACTAAGATGTTATTATTTTTTTTGTGTGGTTTTGGGTCACACCCGGCAGCGCTCAGGGGTTATTCCTGGCTCCAGGCTCAGAAATTGCTCCTGGCAGGCACGGGGGACTATATGGGGCGCCGGGATTCGAACCGATAACCTCCTGCATGAAAGGCAAGCGCCTTACCTCCATGCTATCTCTCCAGCCCCACTAAGATGTTATTTTTAATTCATCAAGAATACCAACACAAAATTTTTAATATTACAAAAGAAACTTTGAAACAAGGACGAGAAATGAGATTGACATTAGAATCTGATGTAGAGGCCAAGCACTCAGAAGCAAAGAGAGCCACACATTAGAGCATTCTCTGCAACAAGCCTTATCTGAGAGTAAAGAAAACAATGATTCTTATACAGGTCAAGACTGTCATGTGAATGGTGATTTTTGCACATTTATTGACACAAATTTCAGTGTGGAGAGTGCAATCTATACACAGGAGACCTTTATCACAAGGAGAGGGAGGTGTGCGTACTCCACGCTCAGCAATGTAACTACAAAAATAATTCCAGGAGACTACGATTCTTTGATTTTTGCTTTTATGTTTTATGCTTTTATATTTTTCAGCATACCAGAAAGGCCTTCAAAGGGCACTGCCTACAGCAATTACAACTTTCCTTTGCAATGCTGCTAGAACAGAACAACCAGGTTTCCTCAGAAATGGAGAGTAGTCTATTATCACATTCTGTACCGAGAGAATAGGGTTCAATAGGGCAAACAAAGGATTGGAAATAGGAGACCAGTACATTCAACCCATGGCCCTAGACATTCACTCAATAAATAATTATTGAGCACTTACTATAAGCCAGAAAAGATTAGATATGGGGAACACAGGAAAAAAATGACTTCTCATTTTTAGCTGAGAAAAATCACTCCTAACTGTGACATGAATGGTCTGGCCTTTACACTTCCAGGCCATATTGGGCAGTGGGACGAAGAGGTGGAAAGCACAGTTAAGGTAAGATTTGTCAGATTAAGAAGGTCGTTTGTATCAAGGGTGTGCAATCAATTCTTTATCACATTTTGATAAAAGTAAAAAAGGTTATACTAAAAAGAAAACTTTTGACTCTGTGAACTGAGCGCTTTAATTTTCTCAGCTGAAAGGCACAATTCACACATAATGTATCTGAAAGTTTCATTTTAATTTGTTGAAAATATATATATGACTGCAGGAGCCAGAGCATAGCAGGTAAGGCATTTGACCCCCTAAGTCTGCCAGAAGTGATTTCTGAGTGCAGAGCCAGGAGTAACTCCTGAGCATCATGAGGTCTGTCCCCAAAACAAAACAAAACAAATACATATGACTGTTGAAGTCAGGGATTAAGAGGAAAAAGAAAATGTTGTTATCAACCTGGAGAGTCACAAACATTTTGAAATAGAAGAAAGATGATATCACTTTGAGTGAATGAATATAAAAGGAATGTTTTTCATTTTCCATTTGCCTACAACACATAAAACTAATTGCATAATAAAATTTTAAATTTGAGCACATTTTAAAAGTACATTTTAAAAATAGAATATTCCAATGTAAGATATGTGTATTGTAGACTTGATGAATTTTTTGTTTGTTATGGGGCCACATCCAGATATGATCAGTGCTTACTTTGGATTTGCATTCAGAGATCACTCCTGGAGACCATATGTAGTACCAAAGATTAAATCTTGATCAGCTGGATGCAAGGCAAGTGCCCTACTTATTGTACTATTTCTCATTAAAAATATCTTAACTATTTTTGTGATATACTACAATGGCAACACAACTCAACTTTAGAAGAACCTGGGCTTATATTCTCTTGAAAATGGTCATTAGTTTAAGCTATCTCTTGATATCCAGAATATAATAACATATAAACTTAATGTAAAGTCAGAACAAAACATCTTTCTATTTCACACAAGTATTATACCGCTGAGCTTAGAATTGTAAGTATAGAGCTCTAGCTACATGTTTTCTATCTGAAATGGGCATTTTGAAAGCCACAGATAAATTAATTATCAGTCATGCTATTAATCTAGTAATTAATTAGTGTCATGGTCAAGAGCTTGGTATTATATATTTCCCACACCACCACCCACAAGCAATCACATACTTTTACTTATGCTAATGACATTCATAAAATATTAAGGACAACTTTCATATGACTTTTGAATCTAAAGGGAATAAAGCATAGATCCAACTATCTTTGTAGCTGCATCATGACTTTAAACTATCTTTATCATTGCCTTATAGTCAATAGTCTAAGTCCTAACTCTTACCTTTAAGAAATGTTCAATAAGGGCTGTAGTGATAATGCAGTGGGTAAAGTGCTTGAGTTGCACGTTACCAACCATTGTTGGTCACAGAGGATACCCAAAGCATTACCAGGATGATTTCTGGGCACAGAGCCAGGAATAAGTCCTAAGCACTGCTGGTATGGTCCCCACACAGAGCAAAACAAAGGCTATAAGTTCAGTATTGAGCAGAGCTAGCACACAAGGTTAATTTTGCAAGTTCCTTTCTCTAAAGCAATGTGCCTAACAAGTGACCCTAGAAAATTAAAAATCTCATATGCATATCTGTTCTAGATAAAATGCTTTCCACTTCCCACCCCACCCCCAATTTAGAACTCTTTCTAGAATATGCTTCACAGCTATAGACAGTTCATCCTTAAAAGAGTGTGTGTCGGGACCGGGCGGTGTCGCTGGAGGTAAGGTGCCTGCCTTGCCTGGGCTAGCCTTGGACAAACCGCGGTTCAATCCCCCGGTGTCCCATATGGTCCCCCAAGCAGGAGCAACTTCTGAGCGCATAGTCAGGAGTAACCCCTGAGCGTCACCGGGTGTGACCCAAAAAAAAAACAAAAACAAAAAAAAGAGTGTGTGTCACCCTCTGGGAGTATGGAAGCAGAAGGAGTTGAGAACACTATCTAAATCCTACTAGGTAGTTCTCTTGAAATTTCATGGTGAAATCAAGACTTATAACTCTGTGGGCAGTAAATGTGTAATTTAGATAGTAAAGTTTGAAGCACAGTTGAACTCATTTCAATTGTAGAAATCAGAGAACTATCTCACTTAAAGTGAGTATTTCTTACTTGCCATAGCACTTAGGCAAGAAAAGTATAACAAAGACATCAGAGAAAAAAGGAAGAAGTTAAGCTTTCACTATTTTCAGATGATATGATACTATATTTGGAAAATCTGTAAAGACCCTAGAAAATCTTCTAGAAACAATAAATTTGTGTAATAAATTTGGCAAGCTACAAAATACAAATAATTATTGACCTTCCTATATACAATTAAGAAAATAAATATTTTTAAAACAACTCCATTTACATTTGTACCTCAGAAAATTAAAGAGGTGAAAGACCTATACGAAGAAAAGTATAAAAATAAAATACTAGTTCAAGAAATAAGAGGTCATAAAGAAATGAAAATACATCCCCTACTTATGAATTGGTAGGATTAAAATCATTAAAATGGAAATACTCCCCAAATTCAGTGCAATCCCATTAAGGATACCTATGACATTTTTTTTTCAAAGAAATAGGATAACACTACTGAAATTTATAATAAAAATTAACCTCCTTCCTTGTTCCTCCCCACACAATAGTTAAAGCAATTTTGGGAGAAAGAAAATAATAGGCATTGCTTTCCCCAACTTCAAACGTACTAACTATAAAGCAGTAGTAATTAAAACATCAATGGTATTGAAATAAAGACAGACTCTCAGATTAATAAATAGAGTTGAATATCCTGAGATGGGCCTTTGTGTATATTAACAGTTAATCTTTGATAAAGGAGAAAAAATATGAAGTGGAACAAGGAAATTTTCTGCAACAGAGAAGTGGGAAACTTGGTCAGCTACATGTTTTTTGTATGAACTCAGACCTCTTTCTAGTGCCATGCACAAAATTTAAATAAAAATGGATTAAAGACCTGATATCAGGCCTGAATCTATAAGGTATATAGAGGAAAACATAGGAAGAACATTCTATGACATTAAAGCCAAAAGAATCTTCAATCACAACTAAACAAGTAGAAGCAAAGACAAACAAAAGGAACACATTAAAGTAAGAAGCACCTCAAAGGAAATGATGACCAGGATATAAAGACTGCCCACAGAATAGGATTATTTATCCAACATCATTATAACAAGGAATTAATATCTAAGATATACAAGTCACTAGTAGAACTTAACAAGAAAATAAAGTACCAATGGGAATATATTAAGCTGAGAAGCTTCTGCACCTCAAAGGAAAGAGCCCAGGATACAAGATCTACCCACTGAGTGGGAGAAACTATTCACCCAATATCCATCAGATAAGGGGCTAATATCCAAAATATACAAGGCACTGACAGAACTTTACAAGAAAAAATAGGTAATCCCATCAAAAAATGGGAAGAAGAGATGAACAGACAATTTGACAAAAAAAGAAATACATATGGCCAAAAGACACATGAAAAAATGCTCCATATCACTAATCATCAAGGAGAAATCAAAACAACTATGAGGTACCATCTCACATCACAGAGATTGGTGCACATCACAAAGAATAAAAACAAGCAGTGCTGGTGGGGATGTGGAGAGAAAGGAACTCTTATTCATTGCTGGTGGAAATACCATCTAGTCCAACCTCTATGAAAAGTGATATGGAGATCCTCCAAAAACTGGAAATTGAGCTCCCATAATGATCTAGCTATATCACTCCTAGGGACATACCCTAGAAACACAAAAATACAATACCAAAAATCCCTTCCTTACACCTATATTCATTGCTGCACTATTTACAATAGCCAGACTCTGGAAACAACCAAGATGCCCTTCAACAGATGAATGACTAAAGAAACTGTGGTACATATACACAATGGAATATTATGCAGCCATCAAAAGAGATGAAGTCATGAAATTTTCCTATATATGGATGTACATGGAATCTATTATGCTGAGTGAAATAAGTCATAGGGAGAGAGACAGATGCAGAATAGTCTCACTTATCTATGGGTTTTAAGAACAATAAAAGATATTTTTGTAATAATTTTGAGAGACAAAAGAGAGGAGGGCTGGAAGTTCCAGCTCACTACATGAAGCTCACCACAAAGAGTGATGAGTGCAGTTAGAGAAATAACTATATTGAGAACTATCATAATAATGTGAATGTATAAGGGAAGTAGAAAGCCTGTCTAGAGTACAGGCTGGGGTGGGGTGGGGTGCGGAGGAGGGAGATTTGGGACAATGGTGATCGGAATGTTGCACTGGTGAAGGGGGGGTGTTCATTACATGACTAAAATCCAACCACAATCATGTTTGTAATTAAGATGTTTAAATAAAGATATTAAAAATAAAAAAGAAGAAAATAAAGTACCTACCATATAAAAAATTTGGGAGGAGAAATGAACAGAAACTTTCTCAAAGAAGAACTATCAATGGTCATGAAAAATGGCACATAAAAATGTTCTACATCATTCGTCATCAGGGAAATATAAATCAAAACATCACAAAGTATCATCTGACAGCACAGTGACTGGTACACATCAAAAACAAAAACAAAAAAAAACTAGAGCTGAAGTGGATGGAGGGAGAAAGGGACTCTCATTCATTGTTGGTAGAAATGTCAATTGATCTAGTCTTTTGGAAAACAATATGGATTCTCCTCAAAATGTTAGAAACTGAGTTTCAATTCAATCCCAAAATACCATGTCTAGAAATACACATTCTATGTTCATTGCAGCACTATTTATAATAGCCAGAACCTAGAAACAAACCAAGTGCATGAAAACAGATGAGTGGATAGAAAAACTGTGGTACATCTACACAATGGAATATTATAAAACTATTATAAATAAAGTCATGAAATTTATTTATACATTGATCAAAATAGTATCATGCTGAGTGTAATGAGTCAGAGAAATAGGGATATAGAGAGAGGAAGAAGGAACTGAAAAATTGTGAGTGCTGCCTGTGTGTGTCTGTCTCCTGTCCTGTTGTGTGAAACTCTTGGGAGTGGGCCAAAAAGAGTCTCCAGAAAACTTGTTCTCCCAGAAGTTCATTCTAGGGAGGGAACACCAAGGAACTGCTTCATAACGTGAAAACAGGCTATAAGCAGTACGTTGCAGAAGCCAGGTCCCCTGTTTGTGACATCAGGTTGGGAAAAATCTATGAAACTACGCCTGCCTGGTGGGGCCCGAATGTGAAAAATTGTGAGTGCTGCCTGTGTGTGTCTGTCTCTTGTCCTGTCGCATGAAACTCTTGGGAGTGGGCCGAAAAGAGGCTACAGAAGAGCACGGCCACTCAGCTTCGCTACGCAGCTGTGCGCTCTTTCTAAGGAAAGAACACCATCGCAAAAAGAAGAAAAAATTATACTAAGAAATGTGCTGGATCACTGAAGCCCAGCATTTCTCTCCGGACTGTCTTCTCTGCTGCATGCTCAGGCCTAAGATTTGATCCTGTGAGAGGCTTCATCCACGAAGGACTCCCCCTCCCTTGGAGGCAAGTCGACCCACCCAGAAAGGCTGGAGCCAGGGAAGTGTGGCTGTGTACATCATTTAGCCAATGAATACCACCACAACATGTAGAAAAACCCACAATACAAGTGTGACAATGGGAAAACAACGCAGGCCAGCATCAGACATAGAGAATGAAGATGACAATTCTGATGACCAGATAATGACCAACCAACTAATCAACCTCTCAGATAAGGACTTTAGACAAGCAATATGGAAGATGCTCAAAGAACTCAAAGAAACCATGGATCGAGTTGAACTAACAAGAACCAAGAAAATATAAAGTCAGAAATCACAAAACTCCAAACTGAAATAACATGTCAACTAACAGGCCTGAAAAACTCAGTAAATGAAGTGAATGACAAAATGGATAAGCTCTGGGACAGGGTAACAGAAGCTGAGAATAGACTTGGTGCTGTGGAAGATGAGATAAATAACAATTCCATACAGCGGGAGAGATTGGAAAAAAACTTAAAGCAAATGAACAGACAATGGAAAAATTAGTCAAAGAATGGGAACAGATGAAAATAGAAGTCTATGATAAGATCAACAGAAACAACTTAAGAATCATTGGAGTCCCAGAGACCCAGGAAGAAAATTTCCAGAAAGAATCAACGGTCAAGAACATCATTAAAGAGAAACTTCCAGAGCTAAAGAATATATGCTATCATATCCTGCATGCTCGAAGAGTACCAACAAAAGAGACCCCAGAAAAAATACCCCAAGACACATCCTAGTGACAATAACGAATCCCACAGATAGAGACAGAATTCTGAAAACAGCAAGATCAAAAAGGGAAATTACACTCAAGGGAGCATCCTTGAGATTTACAGCAGATCTGTCACCAGAAATACTCAAGGCCAGAAAGCAGTGGTGGGATATTGTGACAAGACTGAATGAAATGAATGCTTCACCTAGAATACTGTACCCAGCAAAACTTACTTTCTGGTTTGACAGAAGAATACATGGTTTTAAGACAAAAAAACAGCTCAGAAATTTTACAGACTCAAAACCAGTCTTAAGAGAAAAACTGAAAGACCTAATTTAAGACAAGACTAACCAAAAGACACACCAAATTTTGATATAAAGATGGCATTAAATCCCAGGACAATTTTTTTTTCTCTCCACCGGCGCTCTCAAGGACAATTCTTTCTCTCAATGTCAATGAACTAAATGCACCAGTTAAGAGACACAGATTGGCTAAATGGATCAAAAAACTCAATCCAACCTTCTGCTGCCTACAAGAAACGCACCTGAATAGTCAGAACATAGACTCAAAATAAAAGGCTGGAGGAAAATTTTCCAAGCAAACAACACCCATAAAAAAGCTGGAGTGGCCATACTAATATCAGATAATGCAAACTTTATATTCAGGAAAGTTGTAAGGGACAAAGATGGACATTTTATATTAATCAAGGGGTACGTAGAGCAGGAAGAAATCACTCTCCTAAACATATATGCACTGAATGAGGGTCCAGCAAAATATTTAATACATTTGTTGACAAATCTAAAAAATAATATCAATAACAACACAATAATCATGGGGGAACTCAACACAGCTTTGTCAACACTGGATAGGTCAACCAGACTGAAACCCAACAAGAATATACTAGACCTGAGGAGAGAAATGGAAGAAAGAGGCCTAGTGGATATATATAGGACACTTCATCCCCAGAAACCTGGATACACATTCTTCTCCAATGTACATGGGACATTCTTCAGGATAGACTACATGCTGGCTCATAAAACATAACTCCATAATATCAAGAGGATAGGAATTTTGCCAGCTACCTTCGCTGACCACAAGGCTCTGAAATTATTTGTGAATTCCAAAGGGACACAGATGAAAAATTTTAACACCTGGAAGTTAAACAACCTCATACTGAATAACCAGTGGGTCTGAGATGAAATCAAGGAGGAAATCAAAGGTTCCTGGAAACAAATGATAATAAAGACACAAACTATCAGAACTTATGGGACACAGCAAAAGCAGTACTGAGAGGAAAATTTATAGCTTTGCAAGCACATATCAGGAAGGAAGAAGGGGCTTACCTGAGTATCTTAATGACACAGCTCATAGAACTAGAAAGTGCTCAACAAAAGGACCCAAAAATAGGGAGACAGAAGGAAATAACAAAACTGAGAGCAGAAATCAATGCAGTGGAATCCCAAAAAACAATCCGAAAGATCAATGAAAGCAGAAGTTGGTTCTTTGAAAAAATAAACAAGATTGATAGACCACTGGCAAAATTAACAAACAAAGAGAGAGAGAGAAACTTGATAACTCGTATTAGGAATGAAAAAGGAGAGATCACTATCGATATGGCAGAGATTCAAAGAAAAATCAGAAACTACTTTGAGAAACTCTATGCCACTAAAATGAAAACCTGGAAGAAATGGATAAATTTTTGGACTCTTATAATCTTCCATGGTTGAATGAAGAGCATGTAGCATATCTAAACACACCCATCACTATTGATGAAATAAAAATGGTAATCAAAAGTCTGCCCAAAAACAAAAGCCCAGGCCCAGATGGATTCACTAATGAATTCTTTCAAACTTTCCAAGAGGAACTACTACCAATCCTGGCAAGACTCTTTCATGAAATTGAACAAACAGAAACACTTCCAAATAGCTTTTATGAAGCCAACATTACCTTGATACCTAAACCAGACAGAGATGCTACGAAAAAATAAAATTACAGACCAATATCACTGATGAATGCAGATGCAAAGATCCTCAACAAAATCCTGGCAAATAGGATTCAGTGCCTCATTAAGATTATCCACTACGATCAAGTAGCTTTCATCCCTTAATGCAAGGCTGGTTTAACATCCGTAAATCTATCAACATAATACACAACATCAACAAACAAGAAAAATAAAAATCACATGATCATATCAATAGACGCAGAGAAAGCATTTGATATGGTCCAACACCCATTCTTGATCAAAACTCTCAGCAAGATGGGAATGGAAGGAACCTTCCTCAATATAGTTAAGGCCATCTACCACAAGCCAGAGGCAAATATTGTCCTCAATGGAGAAAAACTGAAAGCCTTTCCTCTAAATTCTGGCACAAGACAAGGCTGTCCTCTCTCACCACTCCTATTCAACATAGCACTAGAAGTACTTGCTATAGCGATTAGGCAAGAAAAAGAAAAAGGGAATCCAGATAGGAAAGGGAGAAGTCAAGCTCTCGCTGTTTGCAGATGACATGATACTCTACCTAGAAAACCCTGAAGTCTCTATGAAAAAGCTTCTAGAAACAATAGACTCATATAGCAAGGTGGCAGGCTACAAAATTAACACACAAAAATCAATGGCCTTTCTATCACCAATAGTAATAAGGAAGAAACGGACATTAAGAAAACAATCCCATTCACAATAGTGCCACACAAACTCAAATATTTTGAATCAACTTGACTAAAAATGTGAAGGACCTATACAAAGCATTGTACAGATTTAATGTGATCCCTCTAAAGATACCCATGACATTCTTCAAAGAAGTGGATCAGGCACTTTTGAAATTCATCTGGAACAATAAACACCCTAGAATAGCTAAAGCAATCATCAGGAATAAGAATATGGGAGGAATTACTTTCCCCAACTTTAACCTGTACTACAAAGCAATAGTTATCAAAATATCATGGTATTGGAATAAAGACAGGCCCTCAGATCAGTGGAATAGGCTTGAATACTCAGAGAATGTTCCTCAGACATACAATCACCTAATTTTTGATAAAGGAACAAGAAATCCTAAATGGAGCAAAGAAAGCCTCTTCAACAAGTGGTGTTGGCACAACTGGCTAGCCACTTGCAAAACTTTGAACTTAGATCCCCAGCTAACATCATGTACAAAGGTTAAATCCAAATGGATGAAAGACCTCGATATCAGACCCCAAACCATAAGATATATAGAACAACACGTAGGTAAAAGACTCCAGGACATTGAGACTAAATGCATCTTCAAAGAGGAAACTGCACTCTCCAAGCAAGTGAAAGCAGAGATTAACAGATGGGAATATATTAAACTGAGAAGCTTCTGCACCTCAAAAGAAATAGCGCCCAGGATACAAAAGCCCCCCACTGAGTGGGAGAAACTATTCACCCAATACCCATCAGACAAGGGGCTAATCTCCAAAATATACAAGGCACTGACAAAAATTTACAAGAAAAACATATCTAATCCCATCAAAAAATAGGGAGAAGAAATGGATAGTCGCTTTGACAAAGAAGAAATACAAATGGCCAAAAGACACATGAAAAAATGCTCCACATCACTAATCATCAGGAAGATGCAAATCAAAACAACTATGAGGTACCACTTCACACCCCAGAGATTGGCACACATCACAAAGAATGAGAACAAGCAGTGTTGGCGGGAATGTGGAGAGAAAGGAACTCTTATCTAGTGCTGGTGGGAATGCCATCTAATTCAGCCTTTATGGAAAGCAATATGGAGATTCCTCCAAAAACTGTAAATCGAGCTCCCATACGACCCAGCTATACCACTCCTAGGAATATACCCTAGAAATATACAAATAAAATACCAAAAATCCCTTCCTTACACCTATATTCATTGCAGCACTATTTACCATAGCAAGACTCTGGAAACAGCCAAGATACCCTTCAACAGATGAATGGCTAAAGAAACTGTAGTACATATTCACAATGGAATATTATGCAGCCATCAGGAGAGATGAAGTCATGAAATTTTCCTATACATGGATGCACACGGAATCTATTATGCTGAGTGAAATAAGTCAGAGAGAGAGAAAGACCCAGAATGGTCTCACTCATCTATGAGTTTTAAGAAAAATGAAAGACATTCTTGCAATAATAACTTTCAGACACAAAAGAGAAAAGAGCTGGAAGTTCCAGCTCACCTCAGGAAGCTCACCACATACAGGGATGAGTTTAGTTAGAGAAATAACTACGTTTTGAACTATCCTAATAAAGAGAATGTATGAGGGAAATAGAAAGCCTGTCTAGAGTACAGGCGGGGGTTGGGTGGGTAGGAGGGGTATTTGGGACATTGGTGATGGGAATGTTGCACTGGTGATGGGTGGTGTTCTTTACATGACTGAAACCCAAATACAATCATGTATGTAATAAAGTTGTTTAAATAAAAAAATAAATTAAAAAAATAAAAATTAAATTAAACAAAAAATGAGAGAGGAAGAAGAAGAAAGAAGAAAAAAAGAAGAAAGGAGGAATAATGAGGAGGAGGGGAAGAAAGGATGAAGAGGAGGAGGAGGAGGAGAAGAACAAGAAGAAAGAACAGAAGAAGAAGAAGAAGAAGAAGAAGAAGAAGAAGAAGAAGAAGAAGAAGAAGAAGAAGAAGAAGGAAGAAAGAAAGAAAGAAAGAAAGAAAGAAAGAAAGAAAGAAAGAAAGAAAGAAAGAAAGAAAGAAAGAAAGAAAGAAAGAAAGAAAGAAAGAAAGAAAGAAAGAAAGAAAGAAAGAAAGAAAGAAAGAAAGAAGAGGAAGAGAAAGAGGAGAAGGAAAAGGAGGAGAAGGAGGAAGAGGAGGAGGAGGAAATGAAAGAAGAAGAAAAGCATCTCCCATAGAGGTGGGAGATATATCGTGGGAAGAAAACTAAGGACATCAGTGGGAAATTAACACTGGTGAAGGGATGGGTGTTGGAACATTGTATGATTGAAACTCAACAAGCAACAACTTTGTAACTGTATCTCATGATGATTCAATAAAAACTAAGTAATATGAGTGTTTCCTTTCCATTAAATGGGGTTTTTCCATTTATAAACTCTTTATAATCATTATTAACTAGGTATTCATTGCTACATATATATTTGTTCCAAAAAAGAATCATGTGGGGTAAGAGTTAGAGAAATACAAGTATGCATACAAAATAAAAATGTATTCGTGGAACTTCAATTTCAATTTCTTTTTAGAACTCAATTTTCATACATCTTCTCTACAATAGTGGGCAGCTTTTAGGAACTTAGAAAAATATATTTAGGAGGCTGGAGAGATAGCACCTCAGGGAGGGCATTTGACTTGTATGTAGCCAACCCGGATTTGATCTCAGCATCCTCTATGGTCACTTGAGTCTCCAGGAGCAATTCCTGAGCACAGAGCCAGGAGTAATCCCTGTGTGTCATCGGGTGTGGCCCAAAAACCAAAACCAAAAAAAAAAGAAAAATACATCCAAATTAGTGGGAAGACTTGCTGACTTCAGTCTTGCTTCAGAGCCTCCAAGAAGCATCCTGAGCTCACAAATACCTATCTCCTTAGAATTTCCCAGTAAGGCTTTCATTTGCCTCCTGCTGCTGGCTCTAATTATCTTGCCAGAGCCCAAAAGGAGAACTCTTGCCTCTTCTTCCATGCTCCCAGCCAGGTAGCAGCTTGGTGTGGCTGGTTTCCTGTGGGCTTTCTCCACTTGCACAGACACTACTGCATAGCGGGGCCCTGAAACACCAGACCTGGGTGTCCTCACTGTCCCTTTCTGCATGACTGTGTAGCACACGAGCAGGAAGCAATTACTCAAGATAATTATCATTTGTTATTGGGGACATATTACTAAAGATTAGTCATGAAACCACCCAGCAACTCTCAACTGCTATTTCCTTCTGCTTGATGAAAACAAGGATTCAGGCTAAGCTCACTCTCCCTTCAAGATCATTCTCCTTGAAGAATGTTTGCCTTCTTCCCCTCCGACCATTTTAAATGTAAAGTGAGAAGAAGTTTAAATGCAGAGGAAATTTCTTGGTAATAGTTCACTTTAATTTGATCTATTGCATAAAAATAGGGTCATCTATATCATTCTCTATTCAAGAGATGATTATCCTCGGGAAAGGACCCTCAGTCTCCCCAAAGTTAGCATCAAGTAATTTGAATTTATTTATTTCATATTTAGCTGTTTTTATTCATCAACCAGGAGGATTTTCCAGTCCAGGATTTGTCATCTAAATAATGCCTGAGCAGCTGCTGGGCATAATAAAGGATTCTGTTGACTTTTCAGTTTAGCTAAGAGATCCCCACACACTGAGAAGTAGATAGATTCAACATTCAGGGAAATCACTCTCGCCCCCTTGCAGGTGTTGAGCTCCTCTAGTCAACAGAGCATCTTTCCTATACTGGGATGTCTTAGAGAGCCTCAGATAGGTTTTTAACTCATCCTTATATAGCCTTTAAAACTCTCATAAACCATGAGGCAAGTAGCCGTCATGGTTTGTCCTAAAGAAACCCAGCTTCTGTCACTGCACTTCTATAGAGCTAATTTTAATCCCCATGAGATTTGGTTAGTTAAAAAATAATTAATTTTCACTCTTTACTAATTTGGGGATGGGGGCCTATAAAATCAAAATCAAAGCCAATCCCCCAATGATTCGGGCTTATCAAATAAGCCACTGCAGATGTAATATGACAAATTTTACCAGGTAGTAACCTCTGAGCGTCACTGGGTGTGGCCCAAAAACCAAACCTCCCAAAACTTCACCAGGTAAAAAACTCCTTTATGTCTCCCTTACATTCATTTTGTGAGCAGTAGGTGAAAAGCAAGGCAAAACAGCAGTGGATGGTTTCACCTCATCACTGGTGCTGTTTACTATAAGACAGGGCCCTCTTTTATTTTAAAACCTTAAATGGAAAACTAGTTGTTCTTGCCTCTGAGAAGGAATCCCTCTTTTCTGCCCCCTAAATCTTATCATAATCATTCTTGTGCCTGACTAGTAAGTTCCTAAAAAGGTGAATTCTGGCTAAGCCCCCATTCCCCAGAGGCCTGGAGGCAAAGGTTAGGGTAAGATATGCAACATGATAAAAATTTAGGAAAAAATTCTTCAGTTGGAAAATAACCCCTCTCTTGTGGCCCTAAGATACGCAGTACGACAAGCAGAAAGAAGGGGGATGTGGGGTTCTGGTTTCTATTGAGAATTTGTGTTACTTCCCCTCACATTTCCTTCAGCTGAAGCAACTCATAGCCACACAGTCAACTCAAAATTTCCAAGAAGTAGATGAACTGCTGAACTGCCAACCCTGCATTCAGTATAAACTGCCAGCAATGCATACCACACAGGAGGCTGCGCATCAAACAAAACAAGATAGAAAAGTGCAACTTAAAAACACTAAGTTCAACAGAAGAACGTGAATTTAGTTCCAACACCATCCACAACCCAAGATAAATACTAGTACTGCCAATTTAGATCCCTAGCACCACCACCAATGTGTGCCATTTCCAATGTACCACAATCCAGTGTGCATAATTAGCATGTGTGAGCCCCAGTCATTGAACCGCAGTTTAATGAAATGAAAGGGAAGGAGAGAGAAGGGTATAGTAATGTAATACATGTGTTATATAGCATATGCCTGGCATGTGCAAGATCCTGGGTTTGATCTCTGGCAGTGCACAGACCCTGTGGAGTGGCCCTGATGGCTCCCAAGATAAAGCAGTATGAGCACCAGGCACTGCAGGGAGTGGCCCTAACTCCTACAGCCCCCCTAGACAGCACCTACAACTAACCAAAACAAACTTCAAGCCCCTTAAATCAACAGCAAATTTTCTTAGTGAGTGCCAAACCCATTAATCTTCAAGACCTACCTTCATCACACTGAGATTGGATAATCTCATCCTAATAATGGAAACATAAATACTGTCATTTTATACTTTCCTGATGCCAGAGAGAAAGTACAATGGGTATGGCTCTTGTCTTGCATGTGGTTGAACTGGTTCCATTCCCTGACATCCCATGTGGTCCCTTAATCACCAACAAGAGTGATTTTTAAGCACAGAGCAGGACTAACAATGGAGCACTGCCAAAAAAGATGCTTATTAGGCCTTTAGACCTCACTGAAAACCCACAATGAGTGATCAAGGATGGAACCTTTTTTCTTACTTACATCTCCCTGCATATCATCTAATCTATGATTAGATCCTTTTTCATTTATGCTCAATGTCCTTAGGGGAAAGGTGGTAGTGGTGAGTGAGTTGGGTTGAGGCAGGATAAAAGATTAAAACTTTGGTTGCTCTTTATGGAAAACAGTATGAAGAGTTCTCAGTAAACTTAAAATTTAGCTGTCATACGACTCAGCATACGACTCATCTCTCCTTTGGGTATCTCTCCCCAGGACAGAAAAACATTCATCCAAAATGATGTATGCACACTGCTATTTATTTTAACACTCAGAACAATACCCAAGAGTTGGAATCAATCTAGATATCCAACAACAGATGAGTGGATCATGAAGATGTGGTACATATATACAATGTAATACTGTATAACTGTAAGGAATGATGCAATTATGCAATTTGTTGCAACATGGATGAATTGGAATATATTTTATTAAATGAAGCAAGCCAGAAGAAGGATAAATGAAGAATGGTAACACTTATATGTGGTATTTAGAATAACTGTGTGAAGTAATGCAATGATCTAAATGTGAGTTGTCTTGAACATCCTTGGCCCCAGAGTATAGCAAAGAAAAGGAAAGAAACTGAGTGGAAAAGAAAAAACATAAATTTGAAAGGATTGAGATCAGAGGCCAAATGGTATAAGGTGCATTTGGTAGTGTTAAAAAAAATTTTTTTTAAAGGACAAAAAGGGAATTCCCTTACTAATTTTTTCAATTTACTGTGCCTATGCAAAAACCAAACCAAAACAAACAAAAATAAAACCTTGCCACATCAGCCATCCTTCCATTATTTTTCTTTTCATTCTTTTTATTTATTTTTTCTTTTTTTGTTTTTGTTGTCATTGTTTGGCTATGTATTTGTTGCTGTGGTGCTTTTCAGTAATTGCTAGCTTGGGTCTTTTGTGTGATTTTTATTTCTTTTGTTTTGTCTTTTTGTTTTTATTGTATGTTTTTTTGTTTTGTTTTGCTTGTTTTTGTTTTGTTTTATTTTGGTTATGTTTTTCTTCTTTTTTCCCTTTCTTTTTTTTAAATTGATATTTATAGCCTCTAGACTGACTCCCCCTGGGTTTTTTGTTTATTTGTTTGTTTTTTATTTCAAACAGAACCACATAACTTGAATCATCTTGTTCTGCCTCATAAATTGAGAGGAAAGAAAAATGGATGGTACCAGAACCAAACAGTCGTATGAACAATGAGTAGAAATCAAAAAGGATCAGACTTAAACACCAAACCCAAATTCAAGGACAACAGAACCAATAGCCAACCATCAAGCTATACACAGAGGAAACCAGTTACCCTAGCAGTCTGGGGGGCAAAGGAGAGGGATGCTGGGAACTGGGGTGGAGGGAGGATAACACAGGTGGTGGGATACCCCTGATTTAATGCCACTATGTACTAAAAATATTACTGTGAAATACTTGTAATTCACATTGGTCACAATAAAAATTATTTACAAAAAAAAGAGGACAGAATAAAACATCCAAGTCAAAGGTAAAAACAATGGAATCAAGTGACCCAAACTATGATATATATATATATATATATATATATATATATATATATACACGTTTATAAACATGCCGCCCTCAAATTGGTACTTCCATCATTAATTTTTTTATCCTAATCACTTTTCTTCATATATTTGTACCACTGATTTCATAATGTTATCAATGATAGGCAAGAGCTGCATAATTGTTAAAGGAATGCTCACAAGCTATTTCTCTAGTATTGTTACTACACTAATAAGGAGCAGCAATTAAATATCTTGCAAGCCATTTTAACATTCATCAAACTAATAATGGCAAGAAACAAATTGGATCCTTTCAGATTTTGCCAAATGTGCTCTCTAATTCCTTATTACGCTATGTATTTCTGGAAACTATTTCTATATACAAACCAAGATGAAAAGAAAAGCGCTCTTTGCTGCAAAAATAAAAGAACAAGTTTAAGCTACTTGCCACTTTGGGGATAATCACAATCATATTAAAATGCAGCTCAATAGCTCATCTTTCGTTTCTCCCCTCTATCAGTCAGTAAATTAATTCCTTTATAGATATGAACAGCAATAGTCTATTTTTATAAAAAAAATGTCCCTTTTTTTCAGCTACTTCCTGAGAAATGTTGAGTTACTATGGCAATCTATGGATTATGCACTCTGCAGATTTAGACTACCACTGTTTTATAAATAGGAAGCTATAATTTAGCTCAATTCATTCTACAAGAACACCCACATGTTTTTAACTGTCTGTGCTAACAATGTGGTGTGTGTGTGTGTGTGTGTGTGTGTGTGTGTAGGGGGTTATTGCTTAAACCTGTAAAATGTGGAAATGAATCTTTTTTTGAGATAAATTTTTATGCCTCAGATCTATGATTTACTCATTCATAGTGGCTGCCAGTAAAGTTTGTTGAAGAATAAAATACTATATACCTTCTTGTGAATTTTCCCCATGGCTTCCTTTGATTATAAAACCCATTCAATGTAAAAAAGAATTCCAAAGGCAGGAGAGATAGTACTGTGGTTAAGATGTTCACCTTGCACACAGTCAAGCCTGGGCATTGCATATGGCCCCCTGAACACTGCCAGGAGTGATGCTTGAGCACAAAACCAGAAGTAAGCTGAGTACCATCAAGTATGACGCCAAATAAATAATGTTACATTAAATAACATTATTTTAAAAGTGACCAATTTGTGGAAAGGTTTTGTACTCTTTTGGTCTATGAAAAGTAGTTTTATGGACCATTAGAAGATCCCAACGCCTCTCCATTACAAGATTCTGCTCAGTTAGGTAGATTCCTTTTGATCACACATATTTTACAGTTTTCCAATACCTAGATGACAAGACTCTCCTATTACTTGTCTAAATTGCTGTGGGACATCTGAGTAATTCCTATAGGAAGCTCATTTGAACCCTCATCCTGTTGCACTCCACAGAAGTACAGCTGCAATGTTAATCACTTAGTTAACAAATGAGTAACATCTTAGCGATTTATATTTCAGTTTTAGCTTTTAAATGGATGATTCTAAAGAGATTTGTTACATTTTGGAAAGAGAAGTCACTCAACTCACACATGGTTTATCAGAGTAGCTCAGGGAAGAGAAATATTCTACATGAAAATGTTAGGGCATACCTTATACTTGGAAAATCCTAACTTTTGAGAGACCTAAAATATTAATTCTAATCTGAGGACATGGGTGGGCTTCTGAACATCCATAAACTCTTAAATTAATAAAGAACAATTTATTCATATTCTAGGTAGGGAGTTACAGATTTTCAGAAAACTTCTTTGGGTTTAAGTGAATAAAGTCCATTGTTTGAGCTAGTTGAATGAGTTTCAGATAGTTTTTAGCATATAACATTGTGCAGAATCATATTCTCAATACACTGAACAAATAGTTCTCAACTATTTTCAAAATCCTATATGAGAATAATTATATTCATATATTCAAAAATGAAGCTGCTTTATAATTAACACTTTCAGAAAGACACTTTTAAAAATACAATGACTTGGGGTGTTTATTACATAAATATTTTCAAAGAATTATTTAATTATGTGCCTTATTATGAAAAATAAATATTAAAAGTTATATTAAACAGAGATTTAGTTTAAAAGTGCTAAGAAAAACTGATAATAGTACTGATGAAGCATCTCAGTGGGCTGAGTTCATGTTTTTCATGCAGGAGACTCAAGAGCTTTCAGCACTGTTTGGAGCCCCATCAGGAATAACCACTGAGCACTGAGACAGGAGTATCTCTGATCATCATGACTACAACCCCCAAAGTAAAGAAGTAAATATTTTATAATGGATAATAGTAATAGCCAATTGAGGAAAAGGGGACACTAAAAATAAGGAATAATAGAATATCTAGAAAAACCGAGAAGGTTTTTGTTTGTTTTGGTTTTATTTCCGGACCACTGAAGATTTTAGGGCTTATTTCTGGCTCAGGAATCCCTCTGGCAGTTATCAAAGGACTATACATAATATGAAGGATAGAATCCAAGTTAACCTCATGCAAGGCAAGAGCTTTATTAAGTGTACTGTATCTCTTGCCCCCAGAGCTAATAGATTTAAATAGAATTAAATCTTTTTAAGTTCTTTCTAGTGCTGTCTTTATTTATTTAGGTTTGCGAGCCAAACCTAAACCTAGCAGTGGTCTCAAATTCGCCCGCGGGCCGTTTGCGGCCCTCTGTACAACATTTTGTGGTCCTGCCCTAGAGGAATCTTTTTTTTGTTTTGTTTTGTTTTAGTTGTTTGGGTCACAGCCCCCAATGTTCAAGGCTTACTACTGACTTTGCACTCAAGAATCACTCTGACTTTGCCTCCTGTGGCCCCCAGGTAAATTGAGTTTGAGATCCTTGTTAGGGTGTTCAGATTTATTCCTGTCTCTGGCTCAGGGATAACAGAGGTTTGGGAGGGGTTTGTGCAACCATATGGGTCCTGGGGATTGAACCTGGGTCAACTGCAAGCAAGGTAAGTGCCCTTTCTACTGTACTATCTCACTAGCACTTAGATAATAGTTACTTTAACTCTTGTTACTAACTATAGTATGTGAATAATTTAATAGTACCCACCAAATAATATAAATTTAATGGATGATTCCCAAATGGCATATTGGGACTGGGGAAGAAGAGGAAGTAATCAATAGATGACACAGAAAATGAAAACAGAAAATAAAATGAAATAATAGTAATAAATCCAAAGATATTAGAAACCATGAGTCTAAACAGAAAAATTTAAGTAAAGTCTCATATTGCTTTATAAAATTCAACCATAGGTTGTTTGCAAGTTATATCTTGAGTGTATCTTAAGTGTAATATTACACAAAGTTTACTAGAAGAGAATTAAGAAGATGTATGACACATACCAAAAATATGTAATTGATATATTTTAACTAATATGAGGTTACCTAATGACAGGGGGAACTATTTATTTATTAGTAATAAGTTTCTGGACTTGTAAAATGAAACTAATTACTAGCAGAAATAAATCAATCCACAGAGACTTTTTAAGAAGCTTAATTTAATAACATATAAGATCCTACTTATGATAATAAAAAATGCATTTTTCTTTAAAGTCCACATGAGTTAATTTCAAAAACTAACCATGGAGGTAGTTCTGTTGCATGGTTCAGCTTCTCTGGAAAATGACTTGAAGTCATCTGAAAACATACCTAACAATTTCCATTTGACCCTGTGATTCCATTATGGCCATATACACAAAACATTAACCCTAAAGGATTTGCATACTTCTGTTCATTGTAGCACTATTTACAATAGTCAAAATTTCGAAACAGTCCAAGTGCCAACAACAAATGAGTGGATAAGTAAATCAATGACATAGTAGAATACAATATAGCTGTGAGTGAAAAAAAAACATTTTGCTGCAACTAGGATCTAACTGGCGGTGTCATGCTAAGCAAAGTGAAAGATAGTGAAAGATAACTGCCAGATGATTCTTGTCATGTGCAGAGTCTTGAAGAGTTAGCAAAAGAAATTAGACAATCCTCAGAACAAGAAAACTCTAAGACATGATCTATACTGCAGTGATCCTCAAACTACGGCCTGTGGGTCATATATTGCATTTGTTCTCATTTTGTTTCTTCACTTCGAAATAAGTTATTTGCAGTGTGCAAAGGAATTTGTTCATAGTTTTTGTTTTTACTATAGTCTGGCCCTCCAACAGTCTGAGGGATAGTGAACTGGACCCCTGTTTAAAAAGTTTGAGGACCACTGATCTATAGCATTGGGAACTATGGGACTGGAATGGCAGGGCTAGAGAAGTGACAATGAGATAATAGTGGAGAGAACCTGAAATACTGGTATATTGGGGGAATAGCTCTGAATCTGTGAACTAATTACTTCAGTGATACTGCAGATAAAAATGTAAACAAATTTTGGGAATGTTGCACTGGTGATGGGTGGTATTCTTTACATGGCTGAAACCCAAACAACACAACCATGTATGTAATCAAGGTGTTTAAATAAAAAATATATTAAAAAAAGAAATAAAAAAGGAAATGTAAACAAATTTAATTGAAGAGATTGGACTAATACCCAGCTATGTTCTGGAATCACTCCGGGCTCTTTGCTCTAGGATCATTCTTTGGCAATGCTTGGGGGACCATATGCAGTTCCAGAGGTCAAACCAGAGTTGACTATGCTCCCTAAGCATAGAAAGCAAGCACCTTTACCTCTCTATTAGCTCTGGCCCTGAAACATTAATTTAAAAAAACATAAACTTGTTCACAAATTATCAAGAAATAATGATATATAAAATCACACAAATCAGTCTTTAAATATTTTGTAATAAAACATGAAAACATCTTTATTAAAATACAATAAAGTCGGAGCAATAGTACAACAGGTAGGACATTTGCCTTGCACACAGCTGACCTAGATTTGATCACTAGCATCCCATAAGGTCCCTCCAGCACCATGAGAAGTAATTCCTGAGCACAGAGCCAGGAGTGACCCCAGAGAACTGCTGAGTATGGCCAAAAAAACAAAAATTAAATTAATTAGTTAATTAAAAATACAACAGTCAGAGTAGTACAAAGTTAAATGCTTTAAGTTATATATTTGACTAATAATAAAAATAATAAAATTTCAAAATCATGGGATGCAATAAAGTTAGTTTCTAGAAGAAATTTTAAAACCAGAGTATTCCCATAAATGTGTTAAAGTGGTCATGGTAAAAAAAGATGGCAGTGGTAATAATTGACTGGCATCTTCAATTAATGATCAAGGAAGAAAGCAGCAAGAGAAATTCATTAGTGATGGGAATGTTGCACTGGTAAAGGGGGTTGTTCTTTACATGACTGAAACTCAGCTACAATCATATTTGTAATCAAAATGTTTAAATAAAGATATTAATAAAAATGACATACATATCTTCTTTCAAACTTGGATAGAAAGTATTAGAAGTTTCACCATTAAGTGTAAAATACTCAACGCATTGAACATTATTTAAAATTAATATTTACTAATATTTGAAGTGATAGAGTACTGTTATTTTCACTTTTTACTTCTTTTTATTGTTTCAAGAAATAAACAATTATTTCAACAAAAAAAAGAAAATTGTATAAAGATAATTTCCATTTTCAGCACAGAAATAAATAAAATAGAAAATAAAGAAAAAGGTTGATCAAGCCAAAGTGATGTACTTAAAAAGAGTAACAATATCTTCTAAAATAGTTATTATATTTCTAGATAAGACGTAATAAACATATCTTCTCTTGTCTTTCGCAGTGAATGTAGCTTCAGAATCTGGACAGAATGCACACAGCAGACTAGGGGCATAGTCAGTCACCGATGAATTCATCATCTTTCAAACTCTGTTTTTGTTTGTTTGTTTTTGTTTGGTTTTGGGGCCACACCTGGCGGTGCTCAGGGGTTACTCCTGGCTATCTGCTCAGAAATAACTCCTGGCAGGCACGGGGGACCATATGGGACGCCGGGATTCAAACCAACCACCTTAGGTCCTGGATTGGCTGCTTGCAAGGCAAACGCCGTTGTGCTATCTCTCTGGCCCCATCATCTTTCAAACTCTGAATCCTGACCTCAAGACAGCCTAGAACCCAGATGTGAATTCTAGAATGTATGAGAAGGCTCTATAAAATATTACTAATTCAGACCTTCAAGGTAAGAAAAATGTTTCCTGGTAGTCAGAGGCACCTCTAAAGGAAAGAAACCTGCTACTTTGATCCAACTACTAGCAGTGACCCAAATAAATTTTTTTCTATTATTTGGTCACTTGGCAAGATGACATTTGACATTATGAGACAACTGTAGTCATAGAAAGTACACAGTAGAGCAGGAAAAATGTATATCCATATTTTTGACTAAAAAATGACAATGGAAATGCCATGAAAGTAACCCATAAAGTTGTCTATGATGTCATCTAAACATATTCCAAGATTTTGCAAGTTTAGGATTTAATTCTAACATACTGCAACATAAATAAATGGGGGATACTGCTATTCAAATTCCTGATGGCCACTGAATGGTAATTTGCAAGAGAAATCTAAATTATACCGTAAAAGTTTGAAACTGAGGTTAAAATCACAACTCAAAGAAGGTAGGATAGAACATTTAGCCTAGATTCAATGAAGTAATTTGTGTACTAAACTGTCTACTAAAAGAAAAAAAAAAAAAACACTCTTCAGAGAATTTAAACAAAACTCAGAACCTGAGGCCGGAGCGGTGGCACAGCGGTAGAGCATTTGTCTTCACTCTGCTGACCCAGGACGAACCGCAGTTCAATCCCCCTGTCGTCCCATATGGTCCTCCAAGCCAGGAGCAATTTCTGAGCGCATACCCAGGTATAACCCCTGAGCGTCACTGGGTTTAGCCCCAAAACCAAAAAACAAACAAAACAGGCAGACAAACAAAAACCAACCTCAGAACCTTATAACATATTCAAAATATTAAAATTACAAAAAAAAATCATTCAACTCACAAAGAATGAAGAAAATTGCAGCTCACATGGAAAAATAAAAATAAACATTAACACCAAGACAAAGTATATTTATTTTATTTTATTATCTTTTTACTTTCCAAGTGGTATTCAGGGTACCCTAAGGTTGCTCTCAATCAAGGCAGTGCTTTGGTGAGGGGAGAGCCTCCAGAGCTGCACCTTAAAGTGCCTGGGAGAACATATTGTTAAAAGTTAGAACCAAGATTAGCTTCGTGCAAAATCTATGACTTAACACGTGTACTACCTCTCTGTTCCTGACAAAGACTTTAAAACAGCTATATATTATATTCTTTTTTTTTTTTGGGGGGGGGCCACACCGGGTGATGCTCAGGGGTTACTCCTGGCTATCTGCTCAGAAATAGCTCCTGGCAGGCACGGGGGACCATATGGGACACACCGGGATTCGAACCAACCACCTTTAGTCCTGGATCAGCTGCTTGCAAGGCAAACGCCGCTGTGCTATCTCTCCGGACCCTATATATTATATTCTACACTTGCTAATATAGTCTAACAAGTAATGCAAATACTAAAAAAATGAATGGAAAATTCTCATTAATGAAACAGAAGAATGCATACATATGTATATATTCTACTAAAACAATCAGTAACCAAAATTTAAGAATCTTTTGAAGAATTAAATACAGAATGACAGGGATAGAGTCCTGACCTTGAAGATAAATGAATGAAAGTTATCCAATCTGAATAATAAGAAAAATGGCTAAAATATATTTTTCATTAATATAATTTTAAAAATTCTTAGTTCGGGTACACCCAGCAGTGCCCAAGGGCTACTGGCTCTGTACTCAGGAGTGACCCATGGCATTCCTTGGGACCATTTGTAGTGTTGAGGAGTCAAACATTGGTCAATTTCATGCAAGGCAAGAGCCTCATCTGCCAATAAAAATCAATTTTTTTGTTTGTTTTTGAGTCACACCCATTTGACGTTCAGGGGTTACTCCTGGCTAAGCGCTCAGAAATTGCCCCTGGCTTGGGGGGACGCCGGGGGATCGAACAGTGGTCCTTCCTACACTAGCGCTTGCAAGGCAGATACCTTACCTCTAGCACCACCTCGCCGGCCCCTCAAAATTTTAATTATTAAATTAATTCATTAAATTTACAAAATTAAAAGAGAAAAATAAGTGATCATTTCAATAACTGTTTTAAGGGTTCTAATAAAAATCTGACACTTATTCACAATTTTTTAAAACCCATTTAGAATAGAAATTTTTATAACTTAAGAAGTATATGGAATCTATTATGCTGAGTGAAATAAGTCAGAGGGAGAGAGATAAACACAGAATGGTCTCACTCATCTATGGGTTTTGAGAAAAATGAAAAACATTTGTGTAATGATTCTCAGAGACAAAATAGAGGAGGACTGGAGGGTCCAGCTCCCGACATGAAGTTCACCACAGGGATCGTTTAGTGCAGTCACAGAAATAATTATACTGAGAACTATCATAACAAAATGTGACTGAAAGAGGGAAGTCTAGAGTACAGGCTGGTGTGGGGTGGGGAGGAAGGACACTTGGGATATTGGTGATGGGAATGTTGCACTGGTGAAGGTTTTTATATATATATAATATATTTATTTATATATATTTATATATATAAATACATATTTATATATAAAATAAGTACTCCACAAGAAAAATATTTATAAAAGATTATATTTTCTTAAAATAAATACCCACTGTACCTCTTATCCAATAATACAAGACAAAAATAAAATGAGTACTAGTGATAATTAACAAATACCGGTATTTTTTACAATTCCATTTATAATAGTAAAAACAATAATAAACTAAGTATTTGGGAATACATTTTTCTTTTTTAGGGTGTGTTTGTGTAAATGTAAGTAAGCTTCCTAAGTAGCACTCAGGGAACGTAGGCCATTTGTAGCAATTCATGGTCAACAGTGCAGAACGATGCCAAGGCCAGAGGACAGTGTTGCTCTAGCTCTGTGGTGCTAGGGACCACCAGGGTCAACCTGGAGGCAGTGCTCAGGCCTATATCAGGTGGTGCTCAGAGGACCAGGTGGTTCTAGAAATAGAACTGGGGTCAGGCATTTACCATGTATTCTAATCCTTGTACTATATGTCTGGCCCTAACATAAAATAAATATGGGTGGGTTTTGGGCCACACCTGGCTATGCTCAGGTATCAAAACTGGTGATGCTCAGGAAGCAATATGGGTGCTGGAATCAAACCTAGGTCAGCGAAAACCAAGGCAAGCACCTTAACTCCTGTCCCATCTCGCTGGCCTCTGATTATATATATATATATATATATATATATATATCTTCTCCAAATGACTGTATACTTGAGATTTCAAATAAATATCTAATAAGTAACATTAAAATTTGGCATATTATTCCTAATTTCACATATAAAACTAAAAAGACAGCAATAGCACTAATAGGTTTTGAGGAGGAGCAAAGGGAGGAAAATATAGTAAGCATGACTAGATTTATCCATGGAGATCCCCTAGGTAGAAATCTATAGAAAACTTTCCAGACTGGGCCAGTTGCCCCAGTGTTGCCCAGAAAAATACCAAGGCTATGTAAAAGCATAGACAAATATTATTCATATCCCCAATTTTAGTTTTTTTTTTTTTCAGATATAAAAAGCAGTTCACTCTGCTGGGGCTAATAAGAACTTTGAATTTGTTCTATAAAATAGGAAATAGCAATAGAGACCATTATTTCCTTGACATTGTTTATTGTATGTTTTACAAGTTGTACTCAGCCATTATCAACCTGCACGAAGACTCCAATACTTCACTTATTACACATGGCTTACTTCAGTGATATCAAGTCATTATCAAAAAAATAAACAAACAAAACAAAAAAAAAACAATTCAAGTTGTGTGGTATTCACACTAGCATTATAAAAAAAAAGACCAGTGACGCAGACTTTCAAATTCAGAAATAAACTACAAAGAAAGATTTAGATGTTCTGCAGTTACACTACAAATCAGTAGTGTAAATCTAATTAGTGTAAGCCTAATCGAAATGTGGTATTGGTATAATTGGGTTTCCATATAAAATTCTCTCACAAAATATGTAAAATTTGAAAATCTTATGTGAATTAAAGTTTTTAAATGAAAAAAGCAGCATTTCAAGATCTTTAGAAAAATATAGAAAGTAAATTTATAAATTAGATGTAAAAATTCATTTTAAATTTTTAACTTTATTTATTGATTAATTGGTTTCTGGGTCACACCTGGGAGCACTCAGGTGTTACTCCTTGTTCTGCACTCAGAAATCAACCCTGGCAGGCCAGGGCCCACATGGGATGCTGTGAATCTAATCGGGTCCCTCTCAGGTCGGCCACGTGCAAAGCAAATGCCCCACCACTGTGCTATCTCTCCGGCCCCTAAACTTTAGAGTAAGAAAAAGCATAATTAAGACCAAAATAATTTAGAAATTTAACTAAATTCAAGTTTAAAACTTCTGCATAATAATATAAAAAAGGCTAAAATACAGGCCACAAACTAAGAAAATGTATCTTATAATATATAAAACAATAAATGGATGAAATTAATAATTTATGAGATAGTTATTAATTAAAGACAAAACCCCTTTGAAAAGCAGGCTGGTAATATCTGATTAAATGGAATGTGTGCCTAAATAATGCATCACAGTTCAACTTTGAGGTGTGTTCTCCACAAAAATTCTTAAGTCATAGGAGAAAAAGGACAGTATTATTTGTAATAACTATGTAGATTCCTATCAATAAGGACCCAAAAAAATATTTACACAGATAATCAGGCAATACTGTAGAGCAGATAGGGTCAAACTAGAGTCAACTCCTGAACCTTAAAAACATGATAGCTAGAACTTCAAAAAAAGGTAAATTAATATATACAGGATAGCACTGCATATGTAAATCTTAAATAAGAGTTATTATGAATAATACATGGAAAAAATTCACACTTCAGTTTAATGGTCTTTAGGAAAAGAGAAAAATTATATGGATACAAAATCTTTTCTCTGTCATATTTTATTGAGAAAAAAGAATTTAAACAAATGTGGAGTCATTCGTATATATTATTTTAAAAGCTTTTAATGGTTCAAGTATTTAACACAAAAGTAAAATCCAAATTAAAATCTAACCCTCTCTCCCTATGGAATTATTGTATTCTAAATGTCTTTCCTGGAGATTCCTTTATCTTTTCCTCATAATTCACGAAGCTTACAACATCTCACTGTATCTGCCTCCTCCACTTTTACCTCTGAATATCACTATTAGGCTTCCCTGCTGTGTGCTTCTCTGTTATCACAGTTATCACACCAGCATATATTGGACTTAAGCATAAGCAATTGCTTCTATTATGTGGATAAACAACTGTTGAATACTGGGAACATCACATGGTTCAATGCATAATTATATTTACATATTTGTCTGCTACCAAACTCTAAGTTCCTTGGGTATGTCCACCTTAGATTCACCATCTTGTTTTATGCAGTGTATACGAATAGAGGGTGCTCAGAGGTCATGTGTATTGAATTTTACAAGGTCCTCTCCATTTCTCCTTCAGTCTTATATCCCTTTAGGGAAAAAAAAGATGAAGAGGACTAACATTTTTTTCACCATCCTGTATCGTCAAGAAAATGTGTAGTGTGCATTTTTATGATCTTTTTTGTTTTGTTTTGTTTTTTTGATTTTTTGGTTTTTGGGCCACACCCAGCGGTGCTCAGGGGTTACTCCTGGCTGTCTGCTCAGAAATAGCTCCTGGCAGGCACGGGGGACCATATGGGACACCGGGATTCGAACCAACCACCTTTGGTCCTGAATCGGCTGCTTGCAAGGCAAACGCCGCTGTGCTATCTCTCCGGGCCCCATTTTTATGATCTTTACTTCATGAACTCCCTCTTAAGAAAGAGACTTGTTAATAGTATATAGCTGTTTACAAGAACTGCTCATGGGCAAAAGGAATTTAGGGAAATGGAGAGGTCAGAGTGATCAGTTCCAATTATCATTGTCACTGTAAGGGTAGTTGTCAGAACTGTGTGCTGAGAGGGGATAAAGTGATGTGCATGGCACCCTCTCTTGGACAACAGTGCAATGTCAGAGAAAAAGAGAGAGAGAATGAGTGAGAGAGAATTAGAATGCCTGTCTCAGAGTCAAGCAGGGGGTGAGAGGGGATTTGGGGACATTGGAAAGCTGCTCTGGTGAAGGGCAGTGCACAGTGCTTAAAGAAATCTTTATTTTAAAAAAATGGAGAAGCCAGTGCACTGTTACAACAATGTATGATTATACACATCTATGTGTCTTTTTATTTAGTCATTCATTTATTTATGTATGTGAATTAGTATGCAACTAAGAAATTTACCAATGACTCAAGAATCTAAATTTAATGTGCCACTCTGCCATTTTCAACTAGAGGCACCATTTCCCATCTCCAGCTTTCTAATATTGATTGGTACAGAGAAATAACCAGAACCTTTCAACCCAGAAAGAAGAGATTATAATAGAGATGATTATAATTGCTCTTAATGGCAGCTGGCTTCAAAAATGAACCAGTTTATGCCTGTTTTAGTGATTTTTGTTGGCTTGTCTTTCTTCTGTTTCTGTAAAGGGCATGTACCATAACTGCAGCTCAGTGCAAGAACAGATATTCTCACAGAGAAGAACATCATAAAATGTTAACACTATCATGACTTCTTTTAATCATTTAGCATATTTGGAATTTTATTTAATAACTTGGAATGCTTACAGCTCTTGCTAAAAATAGGTGCATGCTATTTGAATTACAAATGTTTTGTGGGGTGGGTGTTTTGATACAGGAAATGGAATAAATTTTAAAATGTATTCTAAGTGTTACCCTTTTCTATGATTTTGTTATAGACAAAGAGTACAACATTCTTAAATTTTCAAGCAGGGAAACCTGCTCTGGTTACCTTGGTGATAAACTGCTATAAAATTACACATAATTGCTGCTGATGTCACTATAGCCATATTGTTTCCAAGGCTACAGATTGTCTCCAAATAATCATAATGCTTTGTGCATCGGAAACACCTCTGTAAGAAAAATCTTAATGCTGCAGTTACTCTGCCTAAATCTATCTATTAAATTACCCACAGCCTCTCTAGGACTTTGGGCAATTAAATAAATAAATATGCAGAGGAAATAATCTCTACTTTAAACTATCCCAATAACTAAACATAGCATGAAACTAATATATAGTAAAGTTAGTCTCTAATATATATCAGAATTTTTACTTATAAAGTATATTTTCCCTATGAGTTACTAGGAAAAACAAATTGCAACAGTGTATGCTTTCAATCTGCTTAGAAAATATTGAAAAAGGTGACAAACAATTGGTAATAGTTTATCTTATGGGTAAGATTGAAACAGGCATTTATGCTCATAAAACATATGTGTGCAATATTAGAACTTTTATGGACCATTACTACTTTTTAAATCAGATAAAGCAGTACAGATAAAATATTCCTAGATCCCAGCCTAACTATACTTACATTACCAAACTAAAAAGAAATGGTTTTCTAAACTGAAGAGATGAAGCCATTTATAAAGGACAAATTTCTCTTTGACTTGCTTTTATTTGTCAAAGCAATGCCCATTGAAACTTTTTTGTACAATCACACTCAGACACAGTATAGTTACACTGATCCCTCAAGCAGAAATCAGATATCTAGAAATCATCAATTGATGTGAATTGATTTAATAAAGTGTGTGGTGAAGGGTATGTGCCAAGAGATTGCCACAGTACAGCTAGAGTCAATGAAAAACAATTAAAATTGAGCTTCTTGGGAAAGCTGATTAAAAGCATTATATGATAGAATAACACTCTGGCCATGATGTTATTAATAATAATCATCACAATTGAATATGAGCATTTCCAAAGACAACAAATACTCCTAACCTTGGACTTTAAAATGCATCTGGAGCCCTGCGTTTCTGATGATTCCTTGACCCACATAGCAGATCAGAGCCTCTGGCTCAGGCCAGGGGCTGCATAGCCTGTGCTTCCTGGTGTCACCGAGACCCAGGACTGATCTTGTTCGGAGGACACTTTTCACTTGAGCAAAATAGAGTTGCTGTTCCCTTGTCTCAGTGGCCCTCCCCTGCCTGAGCTGCATTGCTTAAATAGTAGTAACTTGTCTTTAGACTCTATCACCCCTCTAATTCACCCAATAAAAACACCCCTTTCTATCTCAGAGACTTAGTTATTTTTCTTTTAAATGTATATAGAAAACAAGGGTACAAAAGAAAGGAGAGAATTTTTAAATAATTATCTTTGTAAGAAATATGGGGCTGGAAAGGAAGTACAGTATGCAGGGAACTTACCTTGCATGTGGTCAACCTAGGTTGAATTCCTAACACCCAAATGGTTTCATGAGCATCACCAGGAATCCCTACACATAGAGTTAGAGATAGCCCCCAAGAATGTCAGTGTATAGTCTGAAAACTCAAAAAATGATATAAAAATTAAAAAATAATGAAGTGGACTCTTTAATCTTTTAGTATCCACTATATTTAGGAAATTGGGTTCAGTTAGAACCTTAGGAGTTCTTATTTCACAAATAAAACAACTTGTACTTGTTGGACAAAAATCTATGTAATAAATTTAACACAAGAGTTCCATCCTTGGAGGCCAGAGAGATAGTACAATGAATAAGGCCCTTGCCTGGCACATGGTTGATAAGAGTTAAATCACTAACACTGCACAAACCGACTAGGATTGAGCCCTGAGTACAAAGCCAAACGTTAGCCTTGAGCACATCTGGGTATAGTTCAATAATCAAAGAGATAAAAAGAGTTCCACCCTGTTGGGTGGACTTATAGTTTTCACAGGAGGTGATCTACAGACTAGATTTTGAAAAATAAATCCCACCCTACACCTACTGGAAGATTTGAAAGCAAAGGGGAAATGAGCATTTTGGGTTGAGGATACTGGAAAAAGTAAGAACCATGAAAAAGAAAATCTTCTTTAGGGATCTTAGTGTAATGTGATTGGGAAAATATATGTGAACAGTCTCGTAAGATAAGCAGGAACTAAAAAATAAAGAACCTTATAGGTTATAGCAAGCAATTCAGGCTTTATCCTGTGGGTAATCATGAGTTGTCAGAGACAAGAAGATGATCCTAAGCTTGTTGAGATAATAAAAGACTAAGGGCCAAGGGCCCAGAATCTTTAGATCCCTGCTTTTGCTTCTAGGTCCCAAGAGAGAATTATAGAGGGATTGCTTTAGGCTCAATTAATCTGCTAATTGCAGCCCTGGAGGCCCCATGCATGACTAAGTGCAGCTCAGGTATCCCCAGCACCTGTACAACCCAAGTAGCATCACAGCCTCGGGTCCTTGCATTGAACTGCTGTCTGTCTGAGAATAGCTGGTAGGGCCCTCAGACCTCTGAGCCCTAATTGGGAGGCCTCCAAAATATTTACAATTTGATGAATTATATATATTAGAGGTAATTTTTATAATCAAGCTGGGTCTAAAAAGGTCACCTTATTCTTGTATTAGGTCAGACTAGTAGAAAGCTATAAACCATAAGCTGCATTATTCTATTAATTTCATCTAACTTTTCCTTCTGCCTTCCCTTTCCTTTTGTTGTTGTAACTACTATTGTAAGGACTCAAGTTATATACACTTGTCCACAGTGCATGCACACATTTTGGTTTCAGTGCTTGGGCATGCCTCACTGTGCTATGCATACTCTCATGCTGGGGAATCCCTAATGGGATGGGATACTGCTAAATACAAGTTGCCCGAGGCTAAGGATCAAACTTACAACATCCCCCTTGCAAGACAGGCACTTTGCAACTAAACCTTCCACGGAACCCTAATTTTTTTATTTTTTGAATAAACAAATAAATACATGTACACAAAATATGTGCATATCTGATTATGATCTAATGCACTACACATATGAATATTTAACTAAATTTAATAATTCTTAAGTGATCAAGTTTTTTCATATTCTTCCAAGTCCACTTATCACAATAAACTTCTGCAAAAGTTAACTTGTCACAACAGACCATCACCAAAGCACAAATTTCCTTTTACCACAGCCTATTGGATGCCCCATGGTCCTTTGTAAATTTTTCTTGAGAGTCATGATATCAATTTATACCCAATAGAAAGTTGTTCTCTGATTTATTATGTGATGATAATGAAGACAGTATTTAAATATGTTACGCACCCTAATTGCACTGTTGCTTTTAATCTTGTGAATACAGAATCACAAACCCTCAATTTTGCAAAAGCAAAAATAAAAGCTGTGAAACATGAAAGTAAATAAGCTCACAAATGAATAAGAAATTATACTGTGCATTTTATTTTTTTATTTCCCTTTGAAGCCACCATTTTAATTATATTTTCTAGAAATTAAAAAAAATTCATTTCTCAAGTGTTTTCATCTTCTTGGACAATTTGTGTTTTTGTAAATGGTCTTAAACTTTTTTGGAATGCGCCAACTAATGCATACTTGACTGGAAAAGAAAAAGAAACGTTTTGTTGTAAGATTGAAAATGCAAAGTAGACTTTTAGCAGACCAGAGAGATAGTATAAACATGAAGGTGTTTGTATGTACATGACTGACCTTAATTCGACACCCAGCACAACATATGGTCCCCTGAGCACCACAAAAAGTGATCGATGAATAGGAGTAAACCTTGAGTAGAGCCAATGTGAGCACCAAACAAACAAATAAACAAAAAGAATAAAAAGTAAATCTGATCAGTAGGATCAAAGGTTCTTTTTTAAGGAACAAAGTCTTGCATTACATGGCTCTAATCCAATAAACAGGTAATTCTTGACTGTCAGCCTTGAACTTTCTGATTTTGACATCTGTGATCTGAAAAATCATCCACTGGCTCTGGCCCTGTCAAGCTTGACCTGAATTACCTTCTGCTCACTGGGGACTGGGGACCTAAGTGCCTAGCTATGTTCCTAATCCTTCTAATTTGCTGATTTTAACACAATCATGCTAAAATTATACCCAAATTCACATATAATATTAGAAATGGTTTGATCATCACATTTGTCTTCCAAATGATATAAAAAGTGCTTTATTTTTTATAATTTTTTGGAATGAATGTATATTTTCAGAGTTTTGGAGTCTCTGATGATAGGATTCATAGACAAAGAATTCACAGCACTCTGGAATTAAGGCCAATTTAGACATCTAGAGAAGTGACATATTCCTCTAAGGAGAAACAGGACAGTTAAAAGAAAGTCCTTAATGAAACAAGAAAAAGATGAAAGCAAATACCAATTGTTTTATGGTTCACAATCCCAACATTTTCAATGCAAATCTATACAAACTTAATAGGAATCCTTTTAAAATTTTGTTTGGTTTGTGTCACACCCTGCAGCGCTCAAGGATTACTCCTGGCTCTATGTTCAGAAATCACTCCTGGCAGGCTCAGGGAACTATATGGGACCCCGGGATTCAAACCACCGACCTTCTGCATGAAAGGCAAATGCCTTACCTCCATGCTATCTCTCCAGCCCCCCTTTTAAAATTTTGACCTCATCAACATGTCCTCTCAAGTCATCACTTCTGTTGCCTTTAGTTCTCTGTTCAGTTTCATTGTATGTGAGGGGAAAAGAAATACAAACCCTAACCTAAACAACAAACTAAATGAACACAAAATATAAAGAAAAAACTAACCCTAGGCCTAATGCTTATTCTATCATACTTAGTCTAGAATAACCTTACTCTAAGCTAGGAATAAAACTACAAGGTAGTAAATTCAACATCACATTAAACATAACTGACATAACTCTGAACATAGGCAAACTTAAACCCTAGTACTAAGAAAACCCTAATAAGCTAGCCCTATAACTTATCCTAGCCCAACCCTGTACTAAGCTTACTGAGCTCATTTATCTTCCCTAGCTTAGGTCCAAACCAACAAATTAATAATTTCCCTAAATATAACATTGATTTTATCTTGTGAACATATACAAGTCTAACCCTAATATTATAGGAAATACCTAATCCTAATCCTATGCCTATTGATGACTCTAGCACTAACCCTTTACTAAAATTATCCTAACCCAGGCCTAAACCCACCAGTTAGCCTATATTTAAGAATAACCTTATACATACCTTTCATTTTAAACATTGTACATAACCAAACCTAAGCCCTACACCTAACAGAAACTTAAACCTAACACTATCCTAAACCTTATTTTAAACCTAACACTATCCTAACCTTATTCTGACCCTAAAATCATCCTAGCCCTAGCCCTGAATAAAGCCTATGCATACATATTAGCCTAAATTTTAAGGTTTTCTATAACATAATTTTCAAGATTGGACATAACCAAAGCTAAACACTAAGATTAAACCTACTCTGAACAGGAACCAAGTGGAACCCTAACCAGGTAACTACCATAGCCTAATGCTGCAGTTTATGCTAACCATGATGCAAGCATGGGTGAAATTGGCTACTTAGCTAAAATATAACAATCATCTAAATGCAAATGGCATTTTAAACTTTTAACACAGCAGAACTTAATATTTAACCCCTACACAAACCATATCCTAATCCAACCCCTAACCCTATCATAAGATTAACCTATTTTCTGTCTAAACTTAACTGGCATTTCTAAGTCTGAACACATGAAAGTTTAAAACCTAATACCTTTATAAACCTAATACTAATTCTACTCTTTACACATATCTTTAGGCAAAACCTTATCTGATGAAACTTTGACCCAGCAGAAGTTTGAATGTCCTAAGTGGTCAAGGTTTAACAATTGTCCAATACTTACCTCACATTTTTTATTTTAAATGCAACAAAATCTAAAACTTAACACCTACACAAATTCTCACCATAAACTTTATCATAATGCTATCCTAACCCTAAATTATATTCAATCTGAACTTAGTGTAAGCCCAAAATTACCAAATACCCTGAATTAAACCATCACTCTATACTTAAATGTTATTTTAATTTTTTTTTTTTTTTGGTTTTTGGGTCACACCCGGCGGTGCTCAGGGGTTACTCCTGGCTGTCTGCTCAGAAATAGCTCCTGGCAGGCACGGGGGACCATATGGGACACCGGGATTCAAACCAACCACCTTTGGCAAACGCCGCTGTGCTATCTCTCCGGGCCCCCCCCCCTTTTTTTTGGTGTCATTTTAAAATTTTAACACAGAAAAATTTAACACTAATACCTTCATAAATCTAAACCCTAGCTCTGACCCAAATACTATGGCCAGCAGTAAACTAAGGAAGAAACAAACATGTAACAATTAACCAAAAATTAACAACTGACAAATAAAAACTTATCATTTTAACTATGAACATTGTAAATCTTTATACCTAACCCTAGCCCTATTTTTTTTTGTTTTGTTTTTTATGGGGAGGGGGGAATCTCACCTGGTGGCACTCAAGGGTTACTCCTGGCTCTGCACTCAGAAATCGCTCCTGGCAGGCACGGGGGACCAAATGGGATACCGAGATTCGAACCACCATCCATTCGAATCAACTGCGTGCAAGGCAAATGCCCTACCACTGTGAATTACATGTATGGGGCCGGAGAGATAGCATGGAAGTATGGTATTTGCCTTGCATGCAGAAGGACGGTGGTTTGAATCCCAGCATCCCATATGGTACCCTGAGCCTTCCAGGAGCATTTTCTGAGCGTAGAGCCAGTAGTAACCCCTGAACACTGCCGGGTGTGACCCAAAAAACAAAAATACAAAAAAAGATTTCATGCAGATTTATGACTATGGATGGTATAGGGCTGTGTGTTAAGTATTGCTGTGTTCATAGTTTAAAAGGCATGTGACGCATTGGGTGATTATTTAACTTGGGCTTTTCTTAAAATCTATAATAAGTGAGACTATTATGTGTGTCTCTGCTGTGTCTCTCTCTCTCCCTCTGACTTATTTCACTCAGCATAATAGTTTCCATGTCTATCCATATGAAAAATTTCATGACTTCATCTCTCCTGATACATAATATTCCATTGTGTTTATGTACCACAGTTTTTTAGCCATTCATCTATTGAAGGGCATGTTGGTTGTTTCCAGAGTCTGGCATGATGAATATAGATGTGAGGAAGAGATTTTTGTGTTGCATTTTGTGTTCCTAGGAGTGGCATAGCTGTATTATATGGGAGCTCAATTTCCATTTTTTTGAGGAATCTCCATATTGTTTTCTAAGAGTGATGAATGCAGTTAGAGAAATAACCACACTAAAAACTATCATGACAATGTTAATGAGTGAGAGAAGTAGAATGCCTGTCTCGAATACAGGCAGGAGTGAGAGAGGAGGAATATGGTGCATTGGTGGTGGGAATGTCGCACTGGTAAAGGGGATGTTCTTTTTATGACTGAAACCCAACTACAAATATGTTTTTAATCATGGTGCCTACATAAAAATATTTTAAAAAATTAGAGGCCGAAACAAAAACACAGCAGGAAGAGTGTTTACTTGCATGTACAGCAATTTCACGTTTGATTTCCAGTATCCATATGATCCCTAGAACCCACCAGAAGAAATTCCTGAATACAGAGGCAAGAGTGATCCCTATACACAACTAGCATGATCCAGATTTACAAAAGTAAAAATTAAGTATAGGGATATCTATAGATTTAGAAAAATTGGGGCCCAAGAGATTACATGGAAGTAGGGTGTTTGCCTGCATGCAGAAGGATGGTGGTTCAAATCCCGGCATCCCATATGGTCCCCTGCTCCTGCCAAGAGCAATATCTGAGAGTAGAGCCAAGAGTAACCCCTGAGCGCTGCCGGGTGTGACCCAACAACAACAACAACAACAACAACAAAGAAAGGAAAAATTGGTATTTTTTTTTTTTGCCATCGTGAAAGGATAAAGGCAAAGGTTAGAGTTAGGGTTTAGTTGTTAGGTATTGCTGTATTCATGATTACAAGTGGCAAGTGATAGTTACATTTGACCTAATTGGCATATTTATGCCTATGCTTGGTACAAGTTTAGTTCAATGAAGTGTTAGTATTAGGATCAGCCATAGGCAAGGGTTCAATTTAGACTTGATAGAGGTTAGGTGTTAACTTTTTCTCTGTTTATATTAAAGACAGAGTTAAGTACTTTAAATTTAGGAAAAATAGTAGTTTGAGGCAGCTGTAAAGGTCAGGTTTAGTATGATTTATGTTTAGGATTATGATTAGGGTTTTATTATGGATTATGTTGGATTTAAATGTTAAATATTTCTGTGTTCACTAAAAGACAATTATGGGGAGATTGTTAAATTTGGATTATATGTTAAGAGAGATCTTTAAAATTAGGAAAAATTGGGGCTGGAGCGATAGCAACTGCGGTAGGGCATTTGCCTTGCATGTGGCTGACCTGGAACAAACCCAGTTTCGATCCCTGGCATCCCACATGGTCCCCGAGCCTGCCAGGAGTGTTTTCTGATCCCATAGCCAGGAGTAAACACTGAGTGCCACTGGGTGTGGCCCCAAAACCTAAATAAATAAATAAATAACTGTTTAAAAAGAAGAAGAAAAATTGGGAGCTGGAGAGATAGCACAGCAGTAGGGCGTTTGCCTTGCATGCAGCCTATCCAGGACTTTGGTAGTTCAAATCCTGGCATCCCATATGATCCCTTGAGCCTGCCAGGAGTGACTTCTGAGCACAGAGCCAGGAGTAACTCCTGAGTGCCATCAGGTGTGACCCAAAAACAAAAAAAAAGAGAAAGAAAAAGAAAGAAGAAAGAAAAGAAAGAAAAGAAGAAAGAAAGAAAGAAAGAGAAAGAAAGAAAGAAAGAAAGAAAGAAAGAAAGAAAGAAAGAAAGAAAGAAAGAAAGAGAAAGAAAGAGAAGAAAGAAAGAAAGAAAGAAAGAAAGAAAGAAGAAAGAAAGAAGAAAAGAAAGAAAGAAAGAGAGAGAAAGAAAAGAAAGAAAGAAAGAAAGAAAGAAAGAAAGAAAGAAAGAAAAGAAAGAAAGAAAGAAAGAAAGAAAGAAAAGAAAAGAAAAGAAAAGAAAAGTAAAGTAAAGTAGTAAAAATTGGGGGCCAGAGAAATAGCCCAGTTAGTAAGGCGTTTGCCTTGCACACAACTGACCCGGGTTTGATCCCTAACATCCCACCTGGTCACCTGAGCCTGCCAAGAGTAACTTCTACGCTCAGAAGTCAGGAGGAACCCCTAAGCATCATCAGGTGTGTACAAAACAAAACATTTGGAAAATTGGTAGTTTTATTATCAGCAAAGGTCAGGCTTACTGCAGAGGCAGAGTTCAAATTAAGATTAGATTGAAGCTTACCACAATGAATGGTGAGTGCAGTTAGATAAATAACTACACTAACAACTATCATGACAAAGATAGTGAGTGAGAGAAATAGAATGACTGTCTCAAAGACAGACAGGGGGTAGAGGAGGAGGGTGATTGGGGGACATTGGTGGTGGGAATGTTGCACTGGTGAAGGGGGGTGTTCTTTTCTATAACTGAAACCCAATTATAAACATGGTTTTTTTTGTTTGTTTGTTTTGGTTTGGTTTGGTTTGGTTTTTTGAGCCACACCCATTTGATGCTCAGGGGTTACTCCTGGCTAAGCGCTCAGAAATTGCCCCTGGCTTGGGGGGATCATATGGGATGCTGGGGGATCGAACCGTGGTCCTTTCCTTGGCTAGCGCTTGCAAGGCAGACACCTTACCTCTAGCGCCACCTTGCCAGCCCCACAAACATGTTTTTAATCATGGCGCTTAAATAAAAAATGATTAGATTTAAGGATTGTGTAAGGTTTAAGTGATAAGCATTGTGGCATTCATAGTTAAAAAGGCAAGTGAAGGGGAATGGAAAAAAATTTTTTTAAAAAGGCAAGTGAAAGTGAGTGAGTAAGAAATGGCTGCATGTGGGGGTTTCCAGGCAGAGTGCTGATTGCTCTACCTGCAGAGTCTCCACCCGGCTGTGCTTCTTCTGAAGAAATTGAGGACCTGAAGGGAGCCCTGTCCTACTCTTCTCTGTCTTTCCTGAACTCTGGAAGCTCACCTCAGAGCCCTGGGAAGCGAACCCCCAAAAAAACTACATTCGGAAGCTAGCCAGCGAGCCAGTGAGTGAGTAAGAAATGGCTGCATGTGGGGGTTTCCAGGCAGAGTGCTGATTGCTCTACCTGCAGAGTCTCCACCCGGCTGTGCTTCTTCTGAGGAAACTGAGGACCTGAAGGGAGCCCTGTCCTACTCTTCTCTGTTTTTCCTGAACTCTGGAAGCTCTCCTCAGAGCCCTGGAAAGCGAACTCCAAAAAAACTACTTTCGGAAGCTAGCCAGCGAGCCAGAGAGTGAGTAAGAAATGGCTGGATGCGGGGGTTTCCAGGCAGAGTGCTGATTGCTCTACCTGCAGAGTCTCCACCCTGCTGTACTTCTTCTGAGGAAGCTGAGGACCTGAAGGGAGCCCTGTGCTACTCTTCTCTGTCTTTCCTGAACTCTGGAAGCTCACCTCAGAGCCCTGGGAAGCGAACCCCCAAAAAACTGAAGCTACCCAGCAAGTGAGTGAGTAAGAAATGGCTGGATGTGGGGGTTTCCAGGCAGAGTGCTGATTGCTCTGCCTGCAGAGTCTCCACCCGGCTGTGCTTCTTCTGAGGAAACTGAGGACCTGAAGGGAGCCCTGTCCTACTCTTCTCTGTCTTTCCTGAACTCTGGAAGCTCTCCTCAGAGCCCTGGGAAGTGAACCCCAAAGAAACTACATTCGGAAGCTACCCAGCGAGCCAGTGAGTGAGTAAGAAATGGCTGGATGTGGGGGTTTCCGGGCAGAGTGCTGATTGCTCTACCTGCAGAGTCTCCACCCGGCTGTGCTCCTTCTGAGGAAACTGAGGACCTGAAGGGAGCCCTGTACTACTCTTCTCTGTCTTTCCTGAACTCTAGAAGCTCACCTCAGAGCCCTGGGAAGCAAACCCCCCCAAAAACTGAAGCTACCCAGCAACTCTCCTCAGAGTCTTGGGAAGCGACCCCAAAAATACAGCATTCTGAAGCTGCCAAGCAAGCGAGTGAAAACTACGCCTGTCCAGTGGGGCCCGACTGTGAAAAACTGTGAGTGATGCCTGTGTGTGTCTCTCTACTATCCTGCTGCGTGAACCTCTTGAGAGTGGGCTGAAAAGAGGCTCCAGAAGGCACTTAGCTCCACTTCGCTACGCAGCCGTGCGCTCTTTCTAAAAAAATAACACCATCACAAGAAGAAAAAAAAACACACTAAGAACTGTGTTGGATCACAGAAGCAAGAACTTCTCTCCAGACTGTCTTCTCTGCTGCGTGCTCGGGCCTAAGATTTGATCCTGTGTGAGGCTTCATCCACGAAGGACTCCCCTACCTTGGAGGCAAGCAGGCCCATCCAGAAAGGGCGGAGCCAGAGAAGTGTGCTGCCTGCATCATATAACCAATGAATACCACCACAACACGTAGAAAAACCCACAATACAAGTGTGAGAATGGGGAAACAACGCAGGCCAGCATCAGACATAGAGAATGAAGATGACAATTCTGATGACCATTTAATAACCAACCAACTAATCAACCTCTCAGATAAGGACTTTAGAGTAGCAATATGGAAGATGCTCAAAGACCTCAAAAAAACCATGGATAGAGTGGAACAGAACACTAATAAGAACCAAGAAAATATGAAGACAGAAATCACAAAACTCCAAACTGAAATAACATGTCAACTAACAGGCCTGAAAAAATCAGTAAACGAAGTGAATGACAAAATGGATAAGCTCTGGGACAGGGTATCAGAAGCTGAGAATAGACTTCGTGCTGTGGAAGATGAGATACATAACAATTCCATACAGCAGGAGAGATTGGAAAAAAACTTAAAGCAAATGAACAGACAATGGAAAAATTAGTCAAAGAATGGGAACAGATGAAAATAGAAGTCTATGATAAGATCAACAGAAACAACTTAAGAATCATTGGAGTCCCAGAGACCCAGGAAGAAAATTTCCAGGAAGAATCAACGGTCAAGAACATCATTAAAGAGAAACTTCCAGAGCTAAAGAATATATGTGATCAAATCCTGCATGCTCGAAGAGTACCAACCAAAAGAGACCCAAGAAAAACCACCCCAAGACACATCCTAGTCACAATGACAAATCCCACAGATAGAGACAGAATTCTGAAAACAACAAGATCAAAAGGGGAAATTACATTCAAGCAAGCATCCTTGAGATTTACAGCAGACCTGTCACCAGAAACACTCAATGCCAGAAAGCAGTGGTGGGATATTGTGACAAGACTGAATGAAATGAATGCTTCACCTAGAATACTGTACCCAGCAAAACTCACTTTCCGGTTTGACGGAAGAATACATGGTTTCACAGACAAAAAACAGCTCAGAAACTTTATAGACTCAAAAACCAGTCTTAAGAGAAAAACTGAAAGACCTAATTTAAAACAAGACTAACCAAAAGACACACCAAATTTCGATATAAAGATGGCATTAAATCCCAGGACAATTCTTTCTCTCAACATCAATGGACTAAATGCACCAGTTAAGAGACACAGAGTGGCTAAATGGATCATAAAACTCAATCCAACCTTCTGCTGCCTACAAGAAACGCACCTGAATAGTCAGAACAAACATAGACTCAAAATAAAAGGCTGGAGAAAAATTATCCAAGCAAACAACACCCATAAAAAAGCTGGAGTGGGGGCCAGCGAGGTGGCGCTAGAGGTAAGGTGTCTGCCTTACAAGCGCTAGCCAAGGAAAGGACCACGGTTCGATCCCCCGGTGTCCCATATGGTCCCCCCAAGCCAGGGGCAATTTCTGAGCGCGTAGCCAGGAGTAACCCCTGAGCATCTAACGGGTGTGGCCCGAAAAACCAAAAAAAAAAAAAAAGCTGGAGTGGCCATACTAATATCAGATAATGCAAACTTTATACTCAGGAAGGTTGTAAGGGACAAAGATGGACATTTTATATATAATCAAGGGGTATGTAGAGCAGGAAGAAATAACTCTCCTAAACATATATGCACCAAATGAGGGGCCAGCAAAATATTTAAAACAACTGTTGACAAATCTGAAAAACAATAACAACACAATAATTGTGGGGGACCTCAACACTGCTTTGTCAACATTGGATAGGTCAACCAGACTGAAACCCAACAAGAATATACTAGACCTGAGAGAGAAATGGAAGAAAGAGGCCTAGTGGATATATATAGGACACTCCATCCCCAGAAACCTGGATACACATTCTTCTCCAATGTACATGGGACATTCTCCAGGATAGACTACATGCTGGCATATAAAACATACCTCCATAAGATCAAGAGGATAGAAATTTTGCAGACTACCTTCGCTGACCACAAGGCTCTGAAATTATTTGTGAATTCCAAAGGTACTCAGAAGAAAAACTTTAACACCTGGAAGTTAAACAACCTCATACTCAATAACCAGTGGGTCCGAGATGAAATCAAGGAGGAAATCAAAAGGTTCCTGGAAAGAAATGACAATAAAGACACAAACTATCAGAACTTATGGGACACAGCAAAAGCAGTACTGAGAGGAAAATTTATAGCTTTGCAAGAACACATCAGGAAGGAAGAAGGAGCTTACCTGAGTAGCTTAATGACACAGCTAATAGAACTAGAAAGTACTCAACAAAAGGACCCAAAAATAGGAAGACAGAAGGAAATAACAAAGCTGAGAGCAGAAATCAACAAAGTGGAAACCCAAAAAACAGTCCGAAAGATCAACGAAAGCAGAAGTTGGTTCTTTGAAAAAATAAACAAGATTGATAGACCACTGGCAAACCTAACAAAGAAAGAGAGAGAGAGAAACTTGATAACTCGTATTAGGAATGAAAAAGGAGAGATCACTACTGATATGACAGAGATTCAAAGGGAAATCAGAAACTTTGAAAAACTCTATGCCACTGAAAATGAGAACCTGGAAGAAATGGATAAATTCTTGGACTCTTATAATCTTCCACGGTTGAAAGAAGAGGATGTAGCATATCTAAACACCCCCATCACCATTGATGAAATAAAAATGGTAATCAAAAGTCTGCCCAAAAACAAAAGCCCAGGCCCAGATGGATTCACTAATGAATTCTATCAAACTTTCCAAGAGGAACTACTACCAATCCTGGCAAGACTCTTTCATGAAATTGAACACGTGGAAACACTCCCAAATAGCTTTTATGAAGCCAACATCACCTTGATACCTAAATCAGACAGAGATGCTACGAAAAAAGAAAATTACAGACCAATATCGCTGATGAATGCAGATGCAAAGATCCTCAACAAAATCCTGGCAAATAGGATTCAATACCTCATTAAGAAGATCATCCACTACGATCAAGTAGGTTTCATCCCAGGAATGCAAGGATGGTTTAACATCCGTAAGTCTACCAACATAATACACAACATCAACAACAAGAAAAATAAAAACCACATGATCATATCAATAGATGCAGAGAAAGCATTTGATAAGGTCCAACACCCATTCTTGATCAAAACTCTCAGCAAGATGGGAATGGAAGGAACCTTTCTCAATATAGTTAAGGCCATCTACCACAAGCCAGTGGCAAATATTATCCTCAATGGAAAAAAACTAAAAGCCTTCCCTCTAAATTCTGGCACAAGACAAGGCTGTCCTCTCTCACCACTCCTATTCAATATAGCACTGGAAGTACTTGCTATAGCGATTAGGCAAGAAAAAGATATCAAGGTAATCCAGATAGGAAAGGAAGAAGTCAAGCTTCTCACTGTTTGCAGATGACATGATGCTCTACTTAGAAAACCCTAAAGACTCTACCCAAAAAGCTTCTAGAAACAATAGACTCATATAGCAAGGTGGCAGGCTACAAAATCAACACACAAAAAATCAATGGCCTTTCTATACACCAATACTAATAAGGAAGAAATGGACATTAAGAAAACAACCCCATTCACAATAGTGCCACACAAACTCAAATATCTTGGAATCAACTTGACTAAAAATGTGAAGGACCTATACAAAGAAAACTATAAAACTCTGCTCCAAGAAATAAGAGAGGCACGCGGAAATGGAAACACATACCCTGCTCATGGATTGGCAGGATTAACATCATCAAAATGGCAATACTCCCCAAGGCATTATACAGATTCAACGCTATCCCTCTAAAGATACCCATGACATTCTTCAAAGAAATGGATCAGGCACTTTTGAAATTTGTTTGGAACAATAAACACCCTAGAATAGCTAAAGCAGTCATTTGGGAAAAAGAATATGGGAGGAATTACTTTCCCCAACTTTAAACTTTACTACAAAGCAATAGTTATCAAAACAGCATGGTATTGGAATAAGGACAGACCCTCAGATCAGTGGAATAGGCTTGAATACTCAGAAAATGTTCCCCAGACATACAATCACCTAATTTTTGATAAAGGAGCAGGAAATCCTAAATGGAGCAAAGAAAGCCTCTTCAACAAGTGGTGTTGGCACAACTGGCTAGCCACTTGCTAAAAATTAAACTTAGACCCCCAGCTAACTTCATGTACAAAGGTAAAATCCAAATGGATTAAAGACCTCGATATCAGACCCCAAACCATAAGATATATAGAACAACACATAGGCAAAACTCTCCAGGACATTGAGACTACAGGCATCTTCAAGGAGGAAACTGCACTCTCCAAGCAAGTGAAAGCAGAGATTAACAGATGGGAATATATTAAGTTGAGAAGCTTCTGCACCTCAAAGGAAATAGTGCCCAGGATACAAGAGCCACCACTGAGTGGGAGACACTATTCACCCAATACCCATCAGATAAGGGGCTAATCTCTAAAATATACAAGGCACTGACAGAAATTTGCAAGAAAAAAAACATCTAATCCCATCAAAAAATGGGGAGAAGAAATGAACAGACACTTTGACAAAGAAGAAATACAAATGGCCAAAAGACACATGAAGAAATGCTCCACATCACTAATCATCAGGGAGATGCAAATCAAAACAACAATGAGATACCACCTCCTCACACCACAGAGAATGGCACACATCACAAAGAATGAGAACAAACAGTGCTGGCGGGGATGTGGAGAGAAAGGAACCCTTATCCACTGCTGGTGGGAATGCCGTCTAGTTCAACCTTTATGGAAAGCAATATGGAGATTCCTCCAAAACTGGAAATCGAGCTCCCATATGATCCAGCTATACGACTCCTAGGAATATACCCTAAGAACACAAAAATACAATACAAAAATCCCTTCCTTACACCTATATTCATTGCAGCACTATTTACCATAGCAAGACTCTGGAAACAACCAAGATGCCCTTCAACAGACGAATGGCTAAAGAAACTGTGGTACATATACACAGTGGAATATTATGCAGCTGTCAGGAGAGATGAAGTCATGAAATTTTCCTATACATGGATGTACACATAATCTATTATGCTGAGTGAAATAAGTCAGAGAGAGAGAGAAAAACGCAGAATGGTCTCACTCATCTATGGGTTTTAAGAAAAATGAAAGACATTCTTGCAATAATAAATTTCAGACACAAAAGAGAAAAGAGCTGGAAGTTCCAGCTCACCTCAGGAAGCTCACCACAAAGAGTGATGAGTTTAGTTAGAGAAATAACTACATTTTGAACTGTCCTAATATTGAGAATGTATGAGGGAAATGCAGAGCCTGTTTAGAGTACAGGCAGGGGTCGGTTGGGGAGGAGGGAGATTTGGGACATGGGTGATGGGAATGTTGCACTGGTGATGGGTGGTGTTCCTTTTATGACTGAAACCCAAACACAATCATGTATGTAATCAAGGTGTTTAAATAAAAAAAAAAGAAAAAAAAGGCAAGTGAACTATTGGGCAATTGCTAAATTTGTGTGGTTAATTGCCATGTCTCTGCTTATTCCTGGGTCAGGGATAGTAAAATGATAGGATTCAAATTTGAATTAACCTAAGTCTAGAGTTTGGTTTTGGGAAGTTTTAGAAGCTACTTTTTCTACTTTCATAGTTAAAAATGAAAGTTTAGTATAAGCAGATCTTTAAATTTGGATACTTGTTATATTTTGTTATCAGTAAATATATTTGTTATCAGTAAAGATATTTTGTTATCAGTAAAGATACGGTCAGTATTTGGATTGAGGCTGCAGTTAGAGTTAGAGATTGTGTAGGGTTTAGATGTTAAGTTTTGCTTTGTTGAATATTAAAAAAAGGCAAGTGTAGTATTAGGTGATTATTAAATTTGGGTTAATTGGTAGGTTTATGATTCAGGGTTAGTATAATGTTTTTTTTTTTGTTTTTGTTTTTCTTCGGGGAGCACACCTGGTGACGCTCAGGGATTACTCCTGGGTATGAATTCAGAAATCGCTTCGTGCTCAGGGAACCATATGGTACACCTGGGGATCAAACCACAGTCCATCCTAGGTCAGCTACATGCAAGGCAAATGCCCTACCACTCCAGCCCCAAGGGTTAGTATAATTTTATGTTATAAATTTAGGGTTATAATTTTAACTCTAACCCTATGTTATCAGGTTCCTCTATTAAGCTCCTAAAGAAAATGATGAACACCAACTCTTCCTAGGTAGTCTAGTCCAGGCTGAAACTCTGGGTCTCCTCAGAAGAGATGGGGGTAGATTCCTTTCCTTCTTGAAGCTACAGAAGCCCACAATCCTATCCAAAGCCCTCCATTCAGAAATGGTCCAGCTTCACAACTTAACCTTATTAAATTGCCAAGTCACCAAATTTGTTTCAAATCCATAGATCCCAGACTGCCCCCATTTCATTTTATTTTTATAAAAATATATTTATATTTTATGTTTAGCTCTATTAAATACTTTTATATTTATATAAATCTATTTTTTGGCTCTATTAAATATTTTTATCTAGTGACTGGAACTATAGTACAGCGGTAGGGCATTTGCCTTGCATGCAGCTGACCTGAGTTAAACTCAGGTTTGATCTCCTGTATCCCATATAGTCCCCTGAGCCTGCCAGAAGTGATTTCTGAGCACAAAGCCTGAAGTAACCCCTGAATACCCCTAGGTTTGGCTCAAAACTAAAAAAAAAATATTTTTATCTAGGAAATTATGACTTACAAAGTTTTTTCATAGTTTAAATTTTAAACATACAATAATGTTTCAGCACCAATCCCACCACTAATGTCAACCTTCCTCCACCAATGTTTCCAAAGTCCATCCCATATCTCCCTGCCTCCTCATCTCATCATAAAAGGCACCTTTTTAAGTTTGGTTGCTTTAGTTTGGGTTTCATTCTTTCAATATAGTTGACTCTATAGCTTGGATAGTTCTCTCTTTTCTGTACCTAAGTCCTCTTGGCCCTTTCTCCCGTTATTTAATTTCTGTCTTACTCTTCTCTATTTTATTCTGCTCACTATACTCTGGGGCCAAGACTGTCCTAGACAACCCCATTAAAACCATTGCATTCCCTCATGCAGTTATTCTAAATACTAAAAATAAGTGAAAACATCCTGTATCTATCCTTATTCTCTGGCTTACTTAACATGATATATTCCAGTTGCATCCATGTTGCAGAGAATCGCATGATTGCATTATTCTATAGTGCTATGTAGTATTTAGTCGTATATATGTCCCACATCTTCATGATCCACTCATCCTTTGTTAGATATATTGGTTGATTCCAACTTTTAGCTATTATACTTAATACTGAATTGAATAGCCGTGTATTTACATCCTTTTGAATGAGTGTTTTACTGTCCTAGGTATAGATATCCAAAAGTGGTATTGCTGGATCACATGACTGCTCCAGTCTGAGTTTACTGAGAACCTTCCATACTGTTTTCCACAGGGGTTGGAGGATACATTTCCACCAAGAGCTGATGAGAATTCTCTTTTCTTTTTTATCTTTGATTCATTTGAGTTGGTTTTTGTGTAAGGAGTAAGATATGGAGCAAGCTTTAATTTCTTACACGTTGTTGTCTAGTTGTCCCAACATTGTTGAACAGGCTGTCCTTATTTTATTTCATGTTCTCAACTCCTTTGTCAAGAATTAATTAACCATATACTTGGGGGTTTGTCATTGGATATTCTATTCTGACCCATTGGTCTGGAAATCTGTCTTTGTTCTAATAGCATGCTGTTTTTTGTGGGGTTCTTTTTGTTTATTTGTTTGTTTTGTTTTTTGGGTCACACCCAGCTGTACTCAAGGGTTACTCCTGGCTCTGCGCTCAGAAATCAATGTTGGCCAGCTCGGGAGACCATATGGGATTTGAACCACTGTCCGTCCTGAAACTGCTGTGTGCAAGGCAAATGCCCTACCACTGTGCTATCTCTTCGGCCCCTATCATGCTATTTTTATCACTATGGCTTAGTAGTGGAGATTCAAGTTAAGTAAACCTTTTTAACACTCAACACAGCATAATTTAACACCTAAACCTGATACAATCCCTAATCCTAACCCTAGCACCAAATCTAATTCTACTTTAACCCATCAGAACCTGACTAGCAATTATTCAAAATTTAACAATTTTTCATTGCTCCATGGTAGTATTTAGCATTGGTTTTATCATAGTTATCATATGGTTAGGGGTAACATTAGAATTTGGATATGTACTAGGGTTTATGTTAGTTTGTGTAAACATAAGATGTTAGGTTTCTCTGTATTCAAATTTTTTTAACTCCATATAAGTATAGAGTGATTGTTAAATTTAGGTTGAACTGTAGTTTGGGGCATTGGCTCAATTCATACCAAGTATAGGTTAGAGTTAGGATAGGATTAAAGCTAGGTTTAGTATTAGAGTTTGTATAGTGTTTAGGTATAAAGTTTTTTTTGACTGTATGTTAAATTTTGGGTGATGGTTCAATTTTGGCTAATTAGTATATTAATGCCTTGGCTGGGTCTTGGTTTAATAAAATTAGAGTTAGCCTTTAGAATTTGATAAGGTCTAAGATTAGTATATGTGCTAATATTTAAACATTACCATTACACTCATAATTAAACATTAAATTTAAGTATAAGGGCAGTTGTTACATTTTGGCTATATGGTATTCTTTTTGACATAGGCTATGTTCAAGCTAAAAAGTATATTGTCATCATGGCAGACACCAATGCTTCATTTGTTCATCTGAAGTTATTGAAACAATGGTCATCTGAGCCAGATCAAGGTGGACCACCAAGGCAGGGTCAATACTATTACTTTGGGAACTGCCAAAAAGGGAACATGCCAGTTTCTCCACTTTCATTTCACCTGTTCTTGAAATCGAATTTAGGGGTCAGAAGCATGCGATTCAATCAGGGATTTATTTTTTTTTATTTTTTATTTTTTTTTTTTTAGCTAAAACCCCTCAGTCACAGCCTCTAGGCTTCTTTATGTGTAGCTGCACTGAATTCTATGTTTTAAACATTTTGGATATTTAGACTTTTTATAGCAGTGTCGCATTGTTTCTTTTGATCTCTTTACAATACCATGGATATAGCTATGTTGTTCTGACTTTACAGTGGTGAAGAATTAGATGCATTCAGTTAGGAAAAAAAAACAGACTTCAACTTTTGAATTTTGATTTTTGTTTGTTTGTTTGTTTTTTTGGGTCACACCCAGCAGCACTTAGCTGGCTCTGTGCTCAGAAATTGCCCCTGGCAGGATCTCGGGACTATATGGGATGCCGGAGATCAAACCCGGGTCTGTCTCAGGTCGGCTACATGCAAGATAAATGCCACTATGCTATTGTTCCAGACCCTTCTTCCATGATGCTGAACAGAATAGTGAGCCATGGCTCACAGTTAATCACATGAACGAAGGACTAAACATCCAGTACTCTGCAATGTACTATGTTGCCAGCATATTTTGGATATTTACTTTGTACTAAAAATTCTGCTTGTGCTTTCTGATTCTGATGAGGAAGGCAATTACTCGAGATGAAACTCAGGATAATTACCCAGCTGTAGGCTAGTATAGGTGTAATGGGCACATTTAAGGAAGGCTGGGCAAAGTTATGATATTTGTAGGTTAGACAAAACTAATAATAAAATAATAATAAATAAAATAATAAAAAAATAAAAAAACAAAAATAATAATAAAAAATATATTTAGATATTTTGTACTCATGATGGGATTAACAGACTATAAGTCTATTATAAGTCAGGAATATCTGTACCACAAACTATATGACTTAAAACAACAGAAATTTCTTGCCTCACAAGTATGAAAACTAAAAGTTCAAAGACATGGTAATTTCAGGACCATGTGCCCTCTGTAAGGGAAGATCCTTCCTCAATTTTCCCAGTGACAGCAGCTCTAAACACTCCTTGGCTGCTTCCCATAGTGTTCTCCCTTCATCTCATATTACATTCCTCTGTATGTGTTGTGTCTGTACTCAAATCTACCCCTCTGTAAAAGGACATCTGTCATATTGGATTAGGACATTATCCTAATAATTATATTTTAGCTTGACTATTTCTGTCAAGATGGTCTTTTCAAATAAAATCACATTATGAGTTTCTGGGGACAAGAACTTTAATCTATCTTCTTGGAGCAACATAGTTCAATTCATACAATCATCTTCCTAAAATGGCCTGCTTTTTTATTCAATATTGGGAAGTTTATAGATTGCTAGAAGCTCAGATCTTGTTGCTAATTACCCTTTATTAATGGCATATATATTGGATAACTCTTTTGAGTCCTGAATTCTCAATTTTAAAATGGAAAAAAGCATATTTATTAGAGTTGCAGTGGCAATTTAAAAATTTTTCATTTAGTCTAACAATGTTTTACTTCAAACCAACAAAGGAAATTGCACAATAGGAAACCAGTAAATATAAATTTCAAAGGGACAAATAATTATAAAAGTACTGTTTGCAGTTACTGGAGCCCAAAATTACTGGTTTAAACCAATGATCCCCAAACTTTTCCAACTGCACACTTAGCAATAAAAAAATTTTGAGTATATCTTATAATAATTATTTCCTTTCATATAAATGGTTTACAAGTATTACTTTTAAAACAATAAATGAGTTTCAGAAATTTTTGAATATAAACTTAGTGGTCTCAAAGTGTTTGATGTTAAATCTCTCCTCAGTCTTCCAGCACTAGACTTTTAGGGCAGACCTTTCTGTTCTTTTCTAGCTGCTGGTAGTCTCAATGCATCTTGGCCGTGGCAGTGAGACTATCCTCTTGTGAGCCTCTGTCTTCATTTGATTCTTCATGTCTGTGCCCAAATTTCACTCATTTTCTAAGGACAGAGCCAGCATCCAGGCATGCACATCCTCTTCAGTAAAAAAAAAAAAAAAAAAACAAACAAACAAAAAAAACAGATCTGTTTACAGTTTTGCTGGGATAAATCACTGTGACAGTTTGAAAGTGATGGTCAGAATGAAAGCAACATTCTAAAGGGGTTCTGCCTGAACAATAATTGTGGCAGTAGGGATAGTAATTTTTCCTGACCTTCAAACTTCCTATTAACATATAAATTTGACTCTGACCTTGGACCTATAGCACAATTAAATTCATTTTGTTTCCATAGCTTTGAGTCTATGTACTTGTTAAAGACCTTACTATTCTTGGCAACAGGTTGTTAGATATTCCAAGTCTATTATCTAACACACCAGCTATTTTTTTCCATAATGTGACAATGTACTGGAAACTTATATCATTCTTCCATTCAATCCTTTATCTATTTGAAAAACACTCAGCAAGGAGGAAAATTATAGAGACCCACCTCCAGCACTTCCTTAACCATCTTGGCACTGAAACCATAATCTAGTGGACCTCAAGACCAACTTTCCATTACCACCATTTCATAGTCTATAATTTTTTAGCTTGGCCCCAGAGATATCATAATAAGTTTAACCAGAAAGCAAAATTCCAGATGTATTATGTCTAAAATAATCTATTTGTATGGTCACTGAACATATGAACAGAGGATGCTCAGTAGAGGAAAGTAGTTATGACAATGGTAAAGTCATTATCTGGTGATGGACCTAGTAGAGCAGCACCACAAATATAAACAATCCTATTGCTGCTAATGTAAACCAGAGAGACAAATAACAAAATTTACAAAGGAAAAATAGAAATTTTAAAGTAAGAGTCAAATTAATTGACAAAAAATAAATACAATAGTCTCATTTGTTATTATAGTTTTGGGTAGTGTTGAGGATTAAACTAAGGTCTTCCACATGCAAGGACTGAACATGCCTTGTTTTTAGTAAACCTATGTTGTTGGGGGGGGTTTTGCCTTCTAAGAAAACAAATACTATCTGAGGGTGAGGCAAGAATCTTAGTAATGAGTCTGGGGTAGAAGTCAAACTTACCAAATGATGCTTCCAGATTTTGTTGCCTTCCCTTTTTTGAAGAATGATAGCACCTTTTTTTCCCTCTCTTCCAACACTCTTCCTGTTCTTCAAGATCACTGACATTGCTCATCAGTTATTGCTTAATACTTCTAATGCCTAGGGTATCACTTCTCCCAGCCAAGAAACCTGAGCTCTTCAGGAACAACTAAGCTCTTCTTACAACCTCCTTGCTAGCTTGGGTGTCTATCTCCCTTTGCCATGTTTTCAGTCTTTCCAGAGTTGTGGAAAAAATATCATTCTTTTTGGTAGGAAAATGTGAGACAAGTGGAACTCAAACTTGGAAAATGACCTCTTTCTAAAAAACTCCTTTAAGTTTCCCTTTACAATTGGGACAAGAAATGTCTAGAACCAAAAAAGTTTAGGCCTAGCAACGGGTCTAAGGGATATTCTTAAGACAAGTCTCCATCACACAACTTAACATCTAATTACAAAATTGACACAAAAGACATGGCAACTTTATGATTAGGGGGAAATAAACTAATAGGACAGAAAAAGCTCTGGAACCTGGATCATTTCAGAAGCTGATAGCAATGTTCATTGTGAACATAATAAGAAAGGGAATAAGGTGATGCCTGCCCCTGAATGGGCAGTTCCCTTATATTCATGGTTGGAGAGGGAATTTACATCTCTTAGCAGTAGGTCTATTAACAAAGAAGTTATGACAAAAATATTAATGGCAGAGTCTTCTTATAAGCATAAAGTAGTGGGTATTTATTGAAATATCAGTCTTCATTCTATCTCAATTCCTCATACAATCATCAATTACCTGAAATTTCAAATGATTAACTCCATGAGCAGTTCTTTTGAATGGGCAGTTTAAATTCTTGAGCTTCAAAAAGGAGAATCCTCTTATAATATAAATTAACCTTTGAGATCTTTTCTTTAATAGCACCTAACATAAACTGAATGCTCACTACATCCTGATCTGAGAACTTTGTGTTCACTAATTACAACACATTTCTAAAGAAAATATTATTTGTTTCTCCTTTTCACAAGGGAGGAAACTGAGACAAAGAGAATTTAAGGTGGTGATACTTAAATACATAGAAACTGACTTAAAATACCATAAACTGCAATAATGACCCAGTTTTCTCCCCCTTTTGGAATATATTTTTGGATCCTGCTATCCATGTGAAAGATCCCTGGCTAGCCTGTGAGTAGATAAGAAACAACTTGGAGCAAAGTCATTGAAGCCAAGGACATCCTAGACCAGTCCCCAGTCAAATCCCCAATTGAGTATAGATATAGGAACTAGCTCAGCCAAAATCCACAGAACCACTCTGCAAACTTACAGATCAAGTTGACTATTTTTAAACTATTATGTTTGCTATATACCAGTAGATAACTGATATAAACACTCATGCTTGACTACCACTTCTTGTTTTCTTCCTTATGACACTGGCTTCCTTGGACTCTGGGAGTCTTGGGGAATGGACAATTCCAGTTGTGCAAAGCTTCCTACCTCATCTCTCTTCATCCTTGGTGTTGTCCCCTTTCCTACCAGCATGCCAATTATAAAAACATTTTATAACTATTCCTCACCTGCATTCTCAAGTTTTTGTTTTCAGAGTCAAGAGAAAATAAGAATGCCTTAGTTTTTTTTAGTATTATCTTGAGTTCTGTTTCCTTGCCTGCCCTCTTTGCCCATCTCTCCATCATTTAGGAGCTAAATTGGAATGTGCCAAAGTGATTGTGCCAAATACTAAAAGTCAGGTAATGAGGGAGAAAGCTCAGATAGTGCTGTAAGTGGACACCTTGAAGTATTTGGTCATTCCCTTCTCTCAGGATGAGCTTTTAACTCAACTTGAACTGGGACTGGCAATCCCTTTAGGCATGAACTTGGTCCCCAAATGAAACTTTGCAAAATGGAAGGAGACCTCTGGGCCTGCCAAGATATAAGAGGCAACAAGCTGTACCTCCACAGGAATTCACAGCCCCAGCTGCTCAACTCAAATTAAAGAATTTAGAAACATGTTCCACAGAGTGGAAGTCTTCTGGGCCATTACTGCCAGCTACTTACAGCTGAGTTCCCAAGGAAATGGAGAGGATCCTCCCTATGGGTAGGAAGAGGATTCCTTATGAAATAGGAACCACAACACACACACACACACACACACACACACACACACAAAATTACCCCACCAGCCAAAACTCAAAAAAGAAAATTATTTTTCTACTGGTATATTTCAAGAGCTTTCTGCAATTAAGCACTCAATAAATGCTAAATGATGTTAATTTTTCTAGTTCCTGCTTTATGAGCTAAGTCAGGATAGGGAGGGTTCATTGCTCAAAAGGCCAATAGCTAAGTGACCTGCGTTGGTGAAGAGAAACCAAAATTCCCCTAGGGCAGAGCCTGCCTTCTTGTGCCATTAAACACCCATCCCCCTCACTCATTACACTTCACCAACAATAGTTTAGGTTTAATTTCTTCTGCTTATATTTCACTGCCCTGAGGGGAAATGTCCGGTGAGATTTTGTAATAGTAAGACAATTACTGGTGACTCAGGGCTCCCCGCTGTCTTGGCATTTTCTCGCAGCTGAGGAGCAGGCTTCCCATGTAGGAACAATTTGGTTTGTGAATTAGCAAAGTTAGAATAAAGGAACACTTTATCTTTAAAAATAAAAAGTGACAGAAATTCAGATGAAATTAAATAAAAATTTAGTCTATGAATTTATTTCAAAGTAAGAGTCTGGTATGAGCACTGAATCCCTGAGATTTTTCAAATAGACTCACAAATGTTTCAAACGGGGGAAACTAAACTTGCTGAGCCCCACTGGTCACTCACTAGAGGATTTCAGGTAGCCTAAGATTTGGTGTTTTGTTTCTCCATTTTCTTTCTTTTGTTCTCTTTGTTTCTCTTTGTTTTGTATGTTAGTGCGACTTTCACCTTTGCCAAGGAACGAAGAGATTTAAAACTATGTTCTCCCTATCAGAAAAGGCCCTCATCTCTCCTCTTCCCACCCAAGCAATCAACCCAAGACTGACTTTGAGTCAACAAAGCTAGAAATGTTCTTGCATATCGGGTACAGCATTCCCAAATTCCCAGCAAAGTGTGTCCCAAAGCACTTTTGTAAATGGCCAGTTTACAGCTAAGAAATCTTTATCTCCATAAACATAAATATAGACTAAGTCTTCAGACTCGATTCTAAAACTCTAGTTAGCCACTAGAGTCTAATAACGTTCCCAAAATAAGAATTACGAATGTTATATTGTCTCCTCCAAAATAAACACTTAAAATAAAATGCACTAAATTCAGGACACCAGAAACAGATTTCCATTTATCACAAAACCAAATTCAGCATTTTTCTTCTAAAAAAAAAAAAACAGAAAAAAAGGAAAAGATACAGAAACAGCGGACATAACAGTTGCACCGCTTGCAAGAGGGTTGGCTGGAACAAAAATGATAACGTGAAATGTCTCTTTACTTTTACATAATATGCATTCTGCTACCCTTTAGTTCAAACCCTTGTCTTAAGCTTTCTAAATTATAAACTAATGGCATTTGCTTGAAGAGGTGTTTGAGGTAAGGAGGAAATTCTGACTTATAGGGTCATAAACCACTGAACCCAGGAAAGCCTGGCTTTCCTCTGATGGCTCTTGATTGCTGCTTTTAACTCCTTGCTTGACGTAATCACTGACGCACATGACATTCTAATTTTCAAGTTTATAATCGCAGGTTAGTATTGGGAGCAGAAACTATGCTGGCTTGTAAACTTTTTAAAGAACACTTTATTCATGTGTCTGTATTCTTCAGTGTCCGTAACTTTTTAAATGTAAAAGATGTGAGCTTTGGAGTAAACTTGTCCAATAATTTTTCCTTCAGTGACGTGATCAGGGGCTTCCAATTTTCTGCTCTAGAAAAAGATGTGGTGACAGTCCCGACCTCTCAGAATCAGTCGCAGTGAGAATTTAATGCAACCATATCAATGAAACAGTTCAGTGTCTGCCACCAAGTTTGTATTTGATACATCATAGTAGTTGTCATTTCTCCATTATCATTTAACTAGTTTTCCTTTGTTTTTATTGATGTCTTTTTTGTTTGAGGTCTACAGCCAGCAATGCTCAGGGGATCAAATGGCACCAGATATCAAACTTTAGGCTTCCACAAGCAAAGCTAGGCTCATAGCATTTTGAGTCACCTCCCTGGCCCAGTTTTCTTTATTTTGCTCCCAGATTAGTTTCTCTTCCCTCTTTTGTGGGGGATCATATCTGCCATTACTCCTGGCTCTATACTCAGGGATCATTTCTGATGAAGTTCAGGGAACCATATGGGGTGCTATATTTGTCATATCAAGACAAGTGGCCTTCCTATTATATCAAATTAGTTTCTCAGTAACTATATGACAAACATAAAGTTTGGGGGTCTGAGGACTTAAGGATAATTCCGTGCACATATTTTGATCCCCAATACCCCATATGGTCCCCTAAGCATCACCAGGAATGACTTCTAGAATAGAGCCAGAACAACCCCTGATACAGCCAGGTGTAACTCAAATGCCATCCCCCCATAAAAAAAGAAGCCCTGTAATGTTTGGTTGCTATAAGGTCCTGAACAGTAGTCCAGTAACACTGTTAACTCCCAGCATAGTTTAATTACTTGGCACTTGAGAGTATGGCCTTTTTGGCAATGGGGGTCTTGACAAAGGTACTTAAGAATCCCAGCCTCTCCAGTTACGATGGGCCCCAAATTTATAATAAGTTTCCCTGCTAGTTAAGGCAGAAAAGAAGGCAATCAAAAGGGATACAAAAGAGAAAAAGGAATACTTCTACCCCAAACTAATCACCAGCAGAGTTTGGAGAAGCAAGGAAGGTTCTCCAAAGGAGGACTCTGCCCACACTTGAGTTCAGACTTCCAGTTCTGAGGTCTGGAGAGGGTAGATCATGATGGTTTCAAGATGCCAAGTTTGTACTGGCATCCCTATGAAGCTAATAGACTGGAGTGAAAATAAGCTGCTTTAGATTAAGAAAGTGCTCAAATAGGGGCCGGAGATACAGCATGGAGGTAAGGTGTTTTGCCTTTCATGCAGAAGGTCAGTGGTTCAAATCCCGGTAACCCATCTGGCCCCCTGAGCCTGCCAGGAGCGATTTCTGAGCATAGAGCCAGGAGTAACCCCTGAGCGCTGCCAGGTGTGATCCAAAAAAACAAAAAAACAAACAAAGAAAAAAAGGAAAGTGCTTCAATGTGAATCAGTGATCATCACAAGTTCTCCTTTTTTTAATTTGAAGACTGAGAAGACACTGCTGGTAAGGAAAGAAGAGCCACTGGCATAAGGGACTGGAGGGCTCAGGCTGACCTATCATAACTGCTGCTGCTGGCAAGGATGTTTCTGACAGAATTCGAAAAGCAGCCTCATGTTCTGACAGAGAATGAAATGAAAGTCTAATAGGCAGAAAGATACCGAAAAGATACACTCTATCAGTGGCCACATATTGTATTTGTATCTATTTTGGTTCTTCATTGCAAAATAAGATATATGCAGTGTGCATAAGAATTGGTTCATAAGTTTTATTTTTACTATAGTCAGACCTTTCAATGGTCTGAGGGACAATGAACTGGCCCCCTGTTTAAAAAGTTTGAGGACCCCTGCATGTCCTCACATAAATGAGCAGGTGATGGGCATGAGTTTCAGTACCGTTCTAATACATATTCTCACCTATCCCCAATGCCTCCTGACTCTGTGCAGGTCAAAAAGGTCATTAGTTTGAGTCTTTTAGTTATGGATTGTACATAGTTTCCAAGAGACCAACAAACACCATTGTATATTTCTCATATTTGGGTTCTTGCCCTGAATCTATAAAAATTATCTCCTTTGCAGTTGAAAATGTATCTAGGGGCCGGGCGGTGGCACTAGAGGTAAGGTGCCTGCCTTGCCTGCGCTAGCCTAGGACGGACCGCAGTTCGATCCCCCGGCGTCCCATATGGTCCCCCAAGCCAGGAGCAACTTCTGAGCACATAGCCAGGAGTAACCCCTGAGCGTCACCGGGTATGGCCCAAAAACCAAAAAAAAAAAAAAAAAAAAAGAAAATGTATCTAGAACAAGGTCCTTCCAAATCTCTGCAACCATAAACATTTCCTTAGAAGTTCCTTTGGAGAGAATTGTAGTTGAATCCCTTTGGTGCCCAAAGGATTTTCATTCTTTTTCTTTCTTCTATCTCCCAGAGGAAAATAGCAGCAGACAGAACAGCAACTGTCAGAGATGGGTGACATTTTCAGAGCAAAGGCATTAGACAAGGTGACACACGCTGACAGGTTCAGTAAATAGAAGATGCTCTGCCAATCAGCAGATAATTTCTGCGTGTTCTCAACAGAGGAAAGATTTTGAGTCATACAGTATTTCAAAGACAGGTCACGATTCCTTCATGAGGCTCATCAAATATAAAGGTCAAGGGAAGCAAAGAAGGTAGGTAGAGGCAAAAGAGGAGGGAGCAAGGAGCCCCCATGAGTGGAGGAATCACCACTTCCCCTTCTTGTTTCCTGCATCTTCCAGAGAACCTGTGAAATTACCTACTTTGCTGACATCTGAGGTGCTCATTTCCCATATAATCAGCACTTCATTAGTTCATAAACCCTTTGTCACTCAGGAAAGTCACTCTGTCCTGGTTCAGTAAAGGTTCTATGGTCTTTCCTTACCAGGTAATTTATTCAAGTAGTTCCAGTAAGAACAAGATTAAAGGAAATTGGTGAGATTAGAAATCATCCCAGAGTACTTTGAAATAGACTTAGCATGCTTTCATTGAAGAGAATTTCAGAAGACTGAAAATGCTCATATCCAAATTGGGTAGGGGTGAGGGGAATTAGGGGATTCTGAAACCAAATGGATTAAAAGAACTTTTGTCCATAATATGGTCAAAATAATACCCAGAGACTTGGGCTCATGGTGGCAAATTTGACACAAAGGGGAGGAGGAGAATAGAGTGAAGTTAGAATAAAGAAGGGACCACCATTATAAGGATAGTTAGAAACCATCACTCTGGGTGCTGAAAATAGGCAAAGTGGCATGCATGATACTCGTTCAGTAACAATATTGCCTAAAACACAGTGCCTAAAAGGAAAAAAGTACGGGGAAGGAGAGAGAGAAAAAGAGAAAGAGGGGGAAAGAAGAGAGAAAAAGAGAGAAAGAGAGAGGAGAGGAGAAAAGAGAAGAGAAATGTCTGCCCAGAGGTGCAGTAGAGGAAAACTGGGGACAATGGTGGGTGGGAAATGAACAGAGATGATATTAGAACATTGTATGACTGAAATTCAATCAAAAACAACTTTGTAACTGTATCTCATGGTCATTCAATTGAAAAAATAATTTATTCTAATTTTTGTTGGAGTCCAGACTCAAAGAACGAGACCACTCAACTGGAATAAAGTTTAATATTTTAATCCTCCTGCCAAAAAGCGCCCCCCCCCACTGGTCAGCCAGGGTCATCTCTCCCAAGGTCATGAGGAAGGGAGGTTCCAGCTTTCTGATGATCTTTACAATGATTGGCTATTGTCCTACTGCTCCCTTGTTCTTCCCTGAGAGACTACCTGGTATGGCCAAGTAGCCTGGGGAGGTGTCTATGGAAATGTGCTTGTAAAGACTGCACCATGTGGTTCTTACAAAATGGCATCTCTCCATGGGAGATCCCATGGCTCAGAATGGAGAAGAAGCCTGCTATGTGGCCTTTACAAAATAGCATCCCTCCTTGTTCAGAACTCAGGTCCCAATAACTTTAAAAAAAAAAAAAGAAAAGAAAAATGTAAATGTTTTTAATTAAAACCATTGTGATTTACATAGTTCTTCATAGTTGGACTTCAGACATACAATAAATCAGGGCCAACCCCCCCTCCAATGTAGAACTCATTCCACCATGTTCTCAGAGTGTATCCCAACCAACCATCCTTTGCTCCACAGTCGACATAGCAGGCCCATTTACAATTTAGATCGTTAGAGTCTTGATTCCATTATTGTTTGACTTTGGCTTGTATATTTAGTTCTCCTCTTAAAAAAAGGAATTTTGGGGCCGGGCGGTGGCGCTGGAGGTAAGGTGCCTGCCTTGCCTGCGCTAGCCTAGGACGGACCGCGGTTCGATCCCCCTGCGTCCCATATGATCCCCCAAGAAGCCAGGAGCAACTTCTGAGCGCATAGCCAGGAGTAACCCCTGAGCGTCACAGGGTGTGGCCCAAAAAAAAAAAAAAAATAAGGAATTTTGTAAGATTTGTTGATTGCTTGTCACCATTAGAATAATAAATGCTGACAGATGAAAAAGGAGGAAAACATCTCATAGAGAGAGGGGGGGGAAGAGAGAGCGGGAAAGAGATCTATAAAAAAAATCTAGGCAAATTATTGGAGTGGCCAATTTATGTGTTTATTTATTTTTTGATTTGGAGGTGACATCAGTACACCAGTAGTGCTCAGGGCTCTATGCTCAGGAATCACTCCTGATGAATTTGAGGGACTATACTGGTTACCAGGGATGGAACCTAGGTGAGCTATGTGCAAGGCAAGCAACACTATAATATCTCTTCACTTACTAAAAATACATACATTCTTTCTTTTCCCATTCTTGGGAAAAGATACATTCTTAGTGTTCAAAATTAAGATAGTGCACACACACACACACACACATTTATCACCTATCCCCAAGATCCTTAGAGAACTCTAACAGGATACTTTTGAGTAAATAACAGTAAATATAAACCCAACTTTCGAGGAATAAAAATTCTATACTGTATGTAAGTTTTAAAACAACAAACCCTCTGATCTTTCCTGCCCTGTACTAGCAAGTTGACAGCTTAAGGTTGTGACAATGACCAGTGTTGAGTGCACCTAATCACACTGATTATCTACTGACTGATTCTTGTTGATAGTCCTTGGTTCTAACCGATTTGTCACTTGCACAGGAACCAAGAGACAGTGAAAGGGCAGGAGGTTCCACCCAGAAGAGAATCTCTCATATCCCTAGCCTTCTTTTCTAGCAGTTTTTTGAGGCTCTTTCAGGCCAAGGCAGGCAGTGGGCTGGGGCTGGGGGTTTCAAATATGAAAGATTTTCTGAAGGTGGAAGAGAACTGAGAATAAAGAGACAATTAGAAACCAGAGGCTTGAATGGGCACAGTGGAAGCTAAGAAAAAGAAACATAGATTTGTCTCTCTATTGAAACTCTTCCACACCCCTTTGTAGCTTTTCAAGGTTGGCATATGTATACAAAACATAAGGAAGTCAACATTGGTGGTGGAATTGGTCTTGTAACATTGGACACCTGAAACTCAACTATAAATAACTAAATAAATCATAGTGCCTTAGTATTAACATTTTTAATAGTAAAATAATTTATAGAGAGAAAGAAGAGCATACCAAAACAAATATATAATTCAAATCATTTAAATATATGCATATATATCTTGCAAATGAAAACCACATCTTAATTCTAATATTTGGAAAATAATATCAAGCTGGTAAATAAATGGTTAAACAATGAAACCGTTTGTTTAAAAGACATACACGCATGCACACTTTGCCCATACACCATTATATGACGTATTATTGTTTGCAATGCTGTGTGAGGATTCAGTTTTCTTACTGTGTTTTGAGCATTTAGCAGTCTATTAATTTATATGGCCAGAGTTGGTGTCTGCTCCTCTAATCTAATTTCCCATATTTTGGAAAAATGCAAAAAACACACTAACTCCATCTTGGGTAGCAATCATTTTTTGGAAGAGTGGTGAGTGGCTGTTCACATCTGGGTTAGGTACAAAACGATAATATTATGATGATGAACAACACTGAGACTCATCTGCATATAAATAGACCTAATCAGAAGTGCAAATTGCAATCAACTGAAAAATTTTAAAGGCTGTGGTAGCAGTGTGATTGTGCAGATAAGGAAAGGTTAACACTTGCATTGTTCAAGTAGTTAAATGGCTCCCAGCCTGCCCAAAGAGAAATGTGAAAGATATTAATCTCTCAGTCTACAATCTAGCCGGATTGGGTAGCCAGGAGCTTCATTCCCATCATAGAAAAGCTTCCAGCCACCTTAAAACATCAACCCTTGCCAACATGAACATAGAACATACATTGGCTTTTTAATTTACCCCCTCTTCTAAAAAACAAGTCACATTCCCACAATTTCCCCACACACAGAAATTTAGAGATGAACAGCAAGTCATATAATTGACGTAATTTTTCTAAAATTTCCTTTTTTCAGTGCTGCTCTGAGTGTATAAAAGAAGCTATTTTTTGTGCTCCAAATTTTCCCAAACAGGAATGATTAAACTGGGAAAGATGACCTATGAGGACTATACAATTTATACAAAACATCAACATTTAAAGAGATAATCTAATATAATATTGCATTCTCTCTTGCGCACACTGAAGAATGACATTTCTAATGAATCATGAAATGAATATGAAAATATGCGGCTGCTACAAGGTCCCAGTAATCTCAGTATATGTTGTCTTTTGGCAATACCTAGCCCCCTTTCCACATACATTTTTCTTTTCAAAAAGAAATAACATTTTGTGATCAGATTTTCCTCAGATAGGAAATTGTTTACCAACCCTTTGCAAAAAAAAAAAAAAAAGAACTAATGGGCTAAGAGCGCCATCTTGTGTCCTACCTTGGAATCTTAAAGAGCGTTTTCACAGGATGCATGTCAAAAAGGGGAGGGTCTCCGTCTCCCAGTTCAATAGCTGTGATCCCCAAGGACCACACGTCACAGCGAGCATCATAGGAAGAATCGTACTGCTGCTCACAAGCAATGACCTGTCAGACAAAGGCAGGACAATCAGCTCCATTGCCTCCGCAGATATCCTCAGAGGTCCTCTCTTAACCCCCTCCTGAGTTTCCTTGGTTATGCAGTACTGGACTCCAATCATGATAAGATGCGCGTTTTCTGGACCTTATTTGAAATTTAGTTGTTATCTATGTTGTTAACGTTAACTTTTGTGTGTCAATTTAGGGCCAAAGCAATTGTACAGTGGGTAGGGAACTTTCCTTGCCTTGCTCTCAGCCAACACCCTCACCTGGTCCCTCTACAACCCAGTAGGAGTGATCCTAAGAGGCAGAGTCAGGAGTAAGTTCTAAGCACAATCCAGGTATGTCCCAAAAATGAAATAATGTGCCAGTTTAGTTCAATAAATGCACAATTAATTTTTCTAGTTACCAAACAAAAACAGGGACAAGATGAGACACCAGTATGAGCACCTCAACAACAGCCACTTTATGCTTTACTTAAAAGCTTTGGGGGTCCCAAGAAATAATATAGGAGGTAAGATGCTTGTTTTTTACATAGCAGACCCTTGTTTAATCCCTGGCAGCACATATGGGTCATTCAAGCACCATGAGTAGGTGGTTCCTGAGAACAGAGCCAGGAGTAAGCCCTCAGCACGGCTGAATGTGGCCTCATCATCTCCCCCCCCCCCCCCCATCCAAAAAAAGAACAGAAAAAAACTGTTTTCTTCACCTCATTACCAGCTGCTGCATTCAACAGCAAGTAACAGTTGTTCCTGAATAGTTTGTCTTCTGCACAAAATTTCCAGGAGTGTGGCCAATTGAGCAGAAAGAAGTTGGAAAAATGATGTGATTAGCATAAAACAGGAACCACACCTTCCTAGTTCCTTTCCCTAAGAACAGCTTCCCCTTCTCACACTTTAACAATTGGTTTGCATTTTAGCACCAGTTGCCACTTTTATTAGTGGACTAGCTGGGTAAACCGGAGGAGGCAAACCAGTAAAATAGCTGTAAAATAAATACAATAGCTAGGATTTGGAATCAACCTGGATGTCCAATGACGGATGAGTGGATCATGAAGACATATACACACAGACACAACCACAGTGGAACACTACACAGCTATAAGGAATGATGCAACCATACAATCTGATGTAACTGGAAGATATCATGTTAAATAAAGTAAATCCGAAGGATAAATACAGGATAATATTACTTGCATGTGGTATTTAGAATAATGGCATGAGGGGAATGCACTGTTTTAAAGGGGAGGCTGCCTAGATCACCCTGGCCTCAGAGTTTATTGAGAAAAGGAAAGAAATAGAGTGCAGGTTGGGGGGAAGACAGGTGTGAAATAATAGTGCAGATATTAAATAAAGGATTCAGGAATACCTGTGGTGATAAGGAAGGACAGAGTTAAATATCCAAACCACAGAGTTAGCAACACTGAAATCATGAGACCCAAACTTAAGAAAAAATAAGACAACAAGTTGGGAAGAAGGGTATGTCTAAAACTCAACTATGAATAACTTTGTAAATCATGGTGCTTTAATAAAAATAAATTTTAAAAATAATTCCTTTTTTTATTTTGGCCACACCCAGTGATGCTCAGGGGTTACTCCTGGCTATGTGCTCAGAAATTGCTCCTGGCTTGAGGGACCATATGGAACTCCAGAGATCGAACCGAGGTCCAGCCTATATCAGCTGCATGCAAGGCAAATGCCCTATCATGGTGCCACCACTCTGGCTCCTAAAAACATTCTTAAAGAAAAAATAAAGTTGGCTTTTACTGAGAAGCATAGACATTAGGAGCAGCAAGTTTTGCTTGAAGTGCAGGTTTGGAAATCTCCTCTTGGGTTGTACCACCTCTGGGAAACCTCAAAGATTTTAAAGTTTTTCCATTGAGTGAGACAAGACCAATCTGCAGAATTGCAGAATAATAATGATGAATTGTTAAAAGACATTCAACATACAGTATTGCTAGAAGCATGAAAGGAAACTAGTTTCCCTGCTCTCTACTAGACATGGTGAAAAGACCTTGAGGGTCTTCCAAACTTATGCCTGCAGTCTTGCCTGAGACTGTGCCTGAGTTTTCCAACAACTGCCCTTGGTCTTTTTCATTTGGTATCTGAACTAAAGAACCTTGTTCCACAGACCCACATCCTCAGCTTTGTCCTAACCACATTTCTTGCATAGAATAGCCTGTCATATTTATAGCATGCTATTTTACAGTGTATCTTCACACTATAGTTCCAATAATTTTATTGTCTCCTAAGATCTGGAATTATTTCTTCATGCCATTAGGTGAGAAACTATACTTATTTTTCAAAATGTCTCAGGAAAGTTATCTAACACCTTTCCTTTCAGAAATGACATTGTTAAACATGTAAGAAAAACACAATTTTAGACCTATCAATCAGCTAATGGTTATTCACTCCAATATATTCCTATGAGGGAAAGAGCTCTACAAGAGCTGAGGGTAGCTATGATTTCAGGAGAGTCCATAATAATTATATGACAACTGTAAATGTCTGAAGGCATTTTTTATTGGATCATGAGGTCTAATAAAAATTATGACCTTCAAACAGTTGGTAGATTAAAGAAAAGTCACTTTTAGCTAAGTAAAATGACTCATGCCCATAGTTCAACACTTTTAAGAAGAAATTCTAATAATTGTCTTAGCTTTCAAATGATTCACAGAACACAATTTCAAAACCACAACCAAATCATATCATAAAATACAAAAAAAAAAAAACATTTTCTGGCTTTCACCTATCTTTATAGACAGATACTACCTTCAGTTAATCTGATCGATAAAAAAGTGTCTTTCAGCCAAATCCTCTTCCCGAAAATCAGCTTGCATTGTGACAAGAAAATTCTTTAAGCTTAGTTTCCCAAAGAAATGTATAGAAATGTTATTCTAGTAAAAAGAAAAAAAAAAAACCTTACAAATAATCACTAGGTACCCATGAGGAAACCATAATCCTAGGCCCAGAAAAAGGAAATCAAATACGCATTGAATTAGATACACATAATTAAGAGCTAAAGAGCTATTTTAGTGGGTAAGGCATTTGCCTTGCATGCAGTGAGCCCTGGTTCAATCCCTGGTACTAGTGTGTACAGTCCCCTCTGTACCACCAGAAGTGAGCCCTATAGTGTCAGGAGTAAGCCCTGAGAGTTGCTGGATGTGATCCCAAGCCCAACAAAGAGTAAAGGAATGGATAAATAAGTAATAAATAAACCCCCATAATTATTCCTTGTGGGATAGAAACCATTATTACCTTTCATAGATGTGGCCCTAGTGGCAATTCAGTAGTGGATCTATAATTCACAGCCAGAACTCAGGAATGGAAGTCAGACCCAGGCAGAAGAGAGACAGGTAAACAAAGTGTGATAATATTGTAAGAGCCTGTTGAGTAGAGGTTATGTTAAGGAAGTGATTGGATGATCAGCTTTTGCAGTTATTTTGATTAAGTTATCAACCAATTCTGTCTTTTCAGTTTCTCAGGTACAAGTACCTCTCTTTCAAGACTGATCCTCCACAGGGTAAATAGTACCTTCCTAGGCTGCAAGTGTGTAGGGACTGAGGGCAGCACTATATCAGAGAGTGCCTGCTGATTTCAGGTCACCATGTCCTGGGATGGACTTTTCTATCCATTCAGCAGCAGAGGCTACAATTACTTCTTCAGGAGTAAAGGTCAGTTGCTTTCCATAGCTCAGCCTAAGCTCAGCTCATTTTCTCTAGATAAAGTAAAGCTGAATTAAGGATGCCTAGATGACTGATCTTTGGTACTCTTTCCCCATAAAACTGGGACCTGGCAAAGAAATTTTTAATCGGATGTCCATGGGGAAGGGAGTTTGGGGGGGGGGGGGGAACCATGGATGACAATAGCAAGTAACAGCACACTGGACCAGCTTCCCAGATTCTGAATGTCCTGCTAAATGGATATAGAAAAACAATTGATGTGATATTGCTAGAGACACAAATCCCAAACACTTTCTCTTCTCACAGTCCTCCACCTCCTTCCTCACAAAGGAGACAAGCCCAAGTCAATAAGAAACTGCTAGAGGCCAGAGAGATAGCATGGAGGTAAGGTGTTTGGCTTGCATGCAGAAGGTCAGTGGTTCGAATCCCGGCATCCCATATGGTCCCCTGAGCCTGCCAGGAACGATTTCTGAGTATAGAGCCTGAAGTAACCCCTGAGCCCCGCTGGGTGTGACCCAAAAACCAAAAAAAAAAAAAAAAAAAAAAAAAAAAAAAGAAACTGCTTTACCAGAATCTTTGTTTCCTTCATTAGATGCAACAGTGAAGTGGAGCAGTTTAAGATAAGTGTGAGTGTGAGAGACTAGAGGAAGACTCAAGTGTGGCTATGGGGAATCCAAAGAAGACTGAGAATTTGATCCTAGATGGCCAGGCGACTTATGTCATTTACAAACAGGGAACTAAAGAGAAGCAAGTCAGTTGGAGAAACGTCTCAATTCAAACTGGGGCTAAATTCTACCCCAATTAGGAGACAAAAAAATCTCTATGTGTCAGGCACTATGTCACTATTTTCCAGTGTTTGAGACTGCCCCTAGGAGTGCTGGAACTTTGGAGGGGGGCCAGTAGTAGAGTTGTGTGCAATTTCTATGCATTGACTTAGAGAAAGATTTTCTAGGAGGTACTGAGGGATTGTTCGTCAAAGTGGGATTCCCAAATAAATTTGAGAACTTATTTGAGAAACTGGTTTATATACGATGGTAAGACAGGAATGAATGTTCTTCGCCCTTCCAGCCACTTCAGGCACCCTTCTTCCTCTCTTCCTTCAATTCTCTGACTCCATGGTTTCATAATTTCCAAACAAGTGATCTGGGGTTCCTAGCCCAAACCGAGAGGCTAACCTCACATTGAAAATTAGCTTGAGCAAACTTAGACATATTCTGTTGTATGAATCAGGTGACTGTAACCTTAGGGGAATTTTATTATCAATATTTTGGTTTTTTTATAATTTTTGAATTTCAATCATTATAATTTACAAAGTTATTCATAGTTAAGTTTTAGACATGCAATTTTTCAGCACCAATCACATTGTAAGTGTCAACCTCCCTCCACCAATGTTTCCAGAGTACATCTCATACCTCCCCCATATCACCCTAGCCTGCCATCATAACAAGCATCTTTTTAAGTTTGGTTGTTAAAGTTTGAATCATAATTTCATTGTTGCTAACTCTACAGCTTGGGTATTCTATCTTTCTTAATTCCATCAATGTACATGAGACTCCTTGACCCTATTTTATTCTTCCACTCAATTTATTTCCTTCTTCTCATATACTCTAGGGCCAAGAGCATTCTAGAAAACCCCAACTTAAACAATGATGACACATTCTTTCAAGATCTTGCTGGTAGTTAAGATGGCAGCCATGGACTCAAGACTATAAGGAAGAAACAACAAGGTGTGGAATCACAGAATATAGTAATGCATATTCGTAGGCATGCCCTTTATTTTAAATTAAACACCGTACACACCCACACACATATACACACACACCAGAAACTCAGCAAAGGCTATCAAGGCTATCAATATTAAATTATCTAGGCTAAGAATATAGACAGATAAAATAACCTTCGCTAAGGGGCTGGAGCGATAGCTCAACTGTAGGGCATTTGCCTTGCACGTGGCTGACCCAGGAAGGACCTGGATTTGATCCTCAGCATCCTATATAGTCCCCCAAGCCAGGAGTAACCTCTGAGCATCACCAGATGTGGCCCAAAAACAAAAAACAAACAAACAAACAAAAGAATTAAAAATTACAGAAATGTCTGAAATTAGAATTGAATAAATATTGAGGTATCCTCAATACTCTTGTCAAATAAGAAATAACTAAGCTGTACTATAATCAGTACACTGTTTATTCATCTATAAGACACATCATATGGGTCCATGTCCGAGGAGAGCCCGAAAAGATGTCCTATCAGGGAGAGACTATCTGGGAGTTTTAAACATTAAACAAAGAAAGTGATATTATTACATTTATGTCACCTGTTTAAAACAGGACAAGTGGTATCATTAGACTTAGATTATTTATTTAAAAGTTCTAGTTATATGGCAAAAGTTTCCACATAAGAATCTTGTGGAATGCGAAGTCTTTGTAACTGACATATTATCAATATTTTGAAAAAGGTCTTAAGTTCTACAAAAAGAGGCAGGTTGCTTTGATAATGCCTCTGTAAAGGAAGATGAGCTTCAGAGCAATTGCATAGTGGCTGCTTAATGTAGCATGTCCCAGTTGCTACCTTGAAATTCCAACTTAGAGCTTTTCTAATGCACTTATACTGCTGCTTACTTCCAGAATAGGGGCAGAGGGAAAAACACTCATCCTCAGATTACTTGCATATTTATGCCCGGCAGTCTTCATTCCCAAAGCCAGTAGCTATTGGACACAGAGGCAGGCTTAAGATTTCTAAAGGTGGGTCGTTATTATCTTGGTGGCCAAAAACATTTCTTTTTGGAAGATATTAAAAATTAAAAATATTTTTTCTTGGGGCCGGAGTGGTAGCACAGGGTGTTTGCCTTGCAAATGTCTGATCCAAGACGAACATGGGTTCAATATCCAGCGTCCCATATGGTCCTCCAACCCAGGAACCATTTCTGAGCGCTGAGCCAGAAGTAACCCCTGAGCGTCAACGGTTGTTGCCCAAAAAAAGAAAAAAGGAAAAAGTGCCAGAGCAATGGCACAAGCGGTAGGGTGTCTGCCTTGCCCGCGCTAGACTAGGACGGACCTCGGGATTCAATTCCCCCGGGGTCCCACCCATATGGTCCCCCAAACCGGAAGTGATTTCTGAGCGCATAGCCAGGTGTAATCTCTGAGTGTCACCGAGTGTGCCTCCCACAAAAAAAAAAAAAAAAAAAAAAAAAGAACTTTTTTTCACAATTTGTGATACTGGTCTTAGTTGGCAACTTTGACTGCTAAGGCAATACTCTTAATCTTTCTTCAATCTACATAACTTCCAAAATTTCAGCCTGTCTGCATCTGTCCTCAGTCTCCCCTTCCTGCCTCATAAAATAGAACATCACCCCTCTCCTAAAGGAGAGTGGAGTAACACTTGATCCACAACTGCTCTGACACATCTCACCTTGTTCACCCAGAGCTGGCGATTGAATTCAATGGAAGCTGGCAAAGAGAGTAGTTAGGGGTGCTTGGATTAAGGAAAGGTTTGCATCTCGGGTGTGGGAAAATCCCAGAGCCTGTCAAATTTCCTTTTATTTGTTTAACCCTTCACTAAATAACATTAGGAAATAATTTTGTCTCTCTGTATTTCTTCCTATACAAACCAAGCGCCTTTTATCATGGGTCTGCTTCTAAAAATGCTTATTATTTTGTTGTTCTATGGTATCAAAATTTAAACAGAACTGGTTCATTGATGCATGGTGAATTACTATTTTTACTTACTTATATTTTTATATCTTTTTTTTCTTAAATGCTTACTGGGGAGGACTCAGATATGGCTTAACAGTGGGGATCATGTCTTGCATATGTTAAGCCCAAGAAGGAAGAAAGGGAGGGAGGGAGGGAGAGAGGGAGGGAGGAAGAAAAGAAGGGAGGGAGGAAGGGAGAGAGGGAAGGAGGGAAGGAAGGAAGGAAGGAAGGAAGGAAGGAAGGAAGGAAGGAAGGAAGGAAGGAAGGAAGGAAGGAAGGAAGGAAGGAAGGAAGGAAGGAAGGAAGGAAGGAAGGAAGGAAGGAAGGAGGAAGGAAGGAGGGAAGGAAGGTAGGGAGGGAGGGAGGGAGGGAGGGAGGGAGGGAGGGAGGGAGGGAGGGAAAATAAGGAGAGAAGGAGGGAGGAAGGACAGGTAAGGAAACCGGGTGAGGATGAAAATGACAGAATTCATTCCCTTCCTGTGACCTGCTCCTTATAACAGTTAAAGCAGTTTCTTTCCCTGAAATGTGCTTCAGTGATAAAACATGCACTATGTAATTAGGAGGCCCTAGGTTTAATCCCTAGTATCAAAGACTAAAATAAAAATTATTACAGAGTATATGAATTGTTTCTACAGAAAAAATTAATTTTTGTTTGCTTTTTTGTCCTAAAACTATAAATAAGGTTTTTTTTATTTAGAAATTTCTCCAGGAAATTACTTTTCCAGGATATTTTTTTCTCAAATTCTTCTTTTATTTGTTTTTGTTTTTGTTTGGGAGGCACAACCAGTGGTGCTGGAAGGCTCCTCTCATTTCATGTTCAGGGTTCAGACCCAGGGCTTCCACATAAAAATTTGCAGTCCAGCCCTTTGAGCCATCTCCCTAGCCCAAATGTGGGATGGGATGTGATGTGATGTGATGTGATGTGAGTGTAAGTGTGTGTGTGTGTGTGTGTGTGTGTGTGTGTGTGTGTGTGTGTGTGTGTGTGTATGTATGTATGTTTGGGCCACACCTGCTGGTTCTCAAAGGTTACTTCTGACTCTGCACTCAGGAATCACTCCTGGCATACTCAGGAGATAGTATATAGGATGCCAGGGATCAAATCTGGGCTATAGCCAAGTGCAAGGCAAATGCCATACCTGGTCCAGCCCTTGTGGGGTTTTTTAAATCAAAAAGTTGACTAGTTAAGGGTGACATCCCAGTGATAAACCTAGATGCCCATGAGATTATTATTCCTAAAATGGAAAGAAATTCCCTTCCCGGGGCCGGAGCAGTGGCACAAGCAGTAAGGCATGCGCACTAGCCTAGGATGGACCTCGGTTTGATCCCCGGGTGTCCCATATGGTCTCGCAAGCCAGGAGCGATTTCTGAGTGTGTGACCAGGAGTAACCCCCGGGTGTCATCGGGTCTGACCGAAAAACAAACAAACAAAAAAGAAATTCTCTTCCCACCATGTTTCTTTCTATTTCAAAGCTTTGGTGGAGCACTTAGGCCGCCATGATCTCATGAAATGCACCATGACTGTAACTGTAGTAAAGCCCAAATCTAGATTGGGGCTCCTTGATAAGCCTCGAAAGACAAATAAGATTCATCCTCTACTGTTTACAGAAAAACTTCAGCTCTAAGAACCTGAGAGGACAGTTTCTTCTCAAGGTCTACGTTATCTGGAAAGAACATCTGTATTAGACAGGATTTAAAAAAGGATTAAAAAAATAAAGTCAACACATGAGCTCCTGGATTTACACAACCTAGATTTTATGAGATGCCTAACTTAAACAATTTATCTAATTTAGCAAAGATCTGCTGAAATCTGTTTTAGAAATGTGATTTGAGCAATTCCTTTCAAACAAATAGTGTTTGTTTGAAAGATTATAGTAGCAATAGCTACCATAAGGAAAAATGTTTTTCTCTACTGAAAAATGATTTCCCAAACCTAAGTAACAATAGATATTATTCAGACAAGTTTATTTTTTGCCCAATCATATTTTAAAATGCAATTAAAGTACAATTAGGTTTGACTTTTATGTTCCAAGTTCTCACTTTATTACAATTGCCATGTGATCCAAAATTATAACCAAAGGTTAGATTAAAAATGTCTTTCTAGAACACAGGCAAGCTACTGTTATTGCAAAAGTGAAATTCAGCTTTAAAAGAGTCAAGGCAGAGACCTAAAGCTATTAATCCTTCATTGGCCTTGAGGCCACAGATGCAGTCAACAGACTTCAAATAAGTGTGACAGAGAGATAAGAAGGCAAAGGGGCAGCTGGGATAGATAGCATAGTGTAGGGTGTTTGCCTTGGATGTGGCCGACCCAGGACAGACCTGGGTTCAATTCCCGACATCCCAGATGGTCTCCCAAACCTGCCAGGAGCTATTTCTGAGTGCAGAGCCAGGAGTAATCCCTGTGCCTCCCCAAAAGGCAAAGGGGATAATTAATTTTGCTTATAAAAGTCATGTGGCATAATTAATAAATATTATTTATTATAAAGCTTTCAAAAATAGAACTTTTCTGGAACTTGTTATCATAATTATAAATGTGTCTATGGTAAATATTCTTCATCAGTTGTTACAAAAAAAACCTTAAAGTGTTACAAACTACAATACTAAATAAACAAAATTAAATGGCTTCTCAGACAGACCTGAGATTTGTTTCATTGTTTTATGGTAGGGACTACCATAAAGAAGAATTAGGATTGCTAGGCTAGGGACCGGAATGATAGTACAATGGTAGGGCATTTGCCTTGCACGCAGCTGATCCAGGACAGACGTGGGTTTCCATCTCTGGCATTCCATAGAGTCCCCTGAGCCAGAAGCAATTTCTAAGTGCAGAGCCAGGAGTAACACCTGAGAGCAGTGGGGTGTGGCCCCCAAACCACCACCACCACCAACAACAACAACAAAGGATTTATAGGCTTGACTATTTATTTCTGGTTCTTTTCTAAATCTTAAAAAATTTAAAATTATTGTACCCTGGGAAATCACTAGAAATGATTTAAAAATCATGCTATTCTTTTTGTTTATTTTTGAACCACATCTGACAGTACTTGGGGGACCATAATGAAGTTCAAATTAAAAATCCTTGTGCTTGCTAGCTCAGCCCCAGGTTTGAGACCAGCACACAGCACTTACATTTTCACTTTTATTTCCCCAAACTCTGAATATGACCACTTATCCTTTATCATGTGGAAGCCTAGTTCACCACTCAGAACCAATTATCTGTAGAACTTCTCTATGAAGGCTCCTTAAGTATTAGCCATCAAAATATGATACTGAAGGAGTATTTCTGCTTGGAATCCCAAATGGTCTAATCCAGAAACACCTCATAGGTGGATACAAAAAGGATCTCAGAAATCATTTATCCCACCCCTTTCTTTCACAGAAGAGGAAAACAAATGGCTCAAATATTCAACCAGGACTAACCCAGCTCTCTCTGAAGAAGGTATCTCCTTAAAGAAAATGCTGGGTGCTTGCCAAAGGGAGTTTGTGTTCCATAAACATTAGTCACAGCAGCTTCCACACTGTGGAAAGGCCAAAGCAGCACATCCTTAATTTAACCAGAGGAGATGGGTTTCCTCCTAACTCTTTCTTTCCCATCCCCTCACTCTTCCACGCCATCCCTTCCTTTGTCAGGGAACACTCCAAGTCTATCCAAGTCTTTATTGTAGAGTTGGTTGAGTTGGGTGAGGAGTCAACACAGATGAGGAAACTGATTCAGAAAGAACTAATTGCCCATACCACACAGCTAGGAGGTGGTAGAACTGAAGCAGAAGCCCCCAATAGGGCACTAATAGAAAAGGGAGTTTCTTCTCTAGTGTATCTGACAAAGCAGATATGTGGTGTACCCCAAGACCCACCCATATCTGGGAGGAGTTTTGGGAACCGGATAATAGGTGTAACTACCTGCAAGACCTCCCATTTCTGGGAGGGGTCTGGAAAAGGATAGATAAACCTCTGAGCCAGGGGATTCAGCCTTTTGCCGTTTTTCTCTTGGCCCGGCTTGGCTTCCTGGCTTTTGGATCTTTGGGCCGCATGGAGCCCAAAGGGAAGATGGCTAACAGGAGATAAGATGCAGGGCTAGCAAAATATAGCTGAATGCTTAAAAGGTTGACATAGGCCACACACCTGTGGTGGCTAGGGCATGAATAAAGATGATTCTTCCTGAAGCCTGCATGTGAGTGAGTCTTGATTACGCGGATTACCTGGGCCTGAAATTCGCCAGCTGGATGGGGATGAAGCCACGTGGCTGGGGCCTAAGCACAAAGGCCTCCATCCATCGCCATCCAGCACCATCGTTATTTATTTAATTCTACATCTGGCGCTCCGAACTTTGACCTGAATCCTGGACCCAAGAAACCAGCAACAATGGTAATATTTCTGCTTTTCAGTTTAATTTTGGCTCTTTTCGGGTGCACTAAGCCCAAAACACTGGGCCACGTGCAGCCATGTTCAAACATGGCCGTAATCCCTTCTAGAAAAACAAGGGCAATTAAAACAAAAGAGGTGGAAGCTTGCATCACCTCCAGCCCAGGCCCAGGCCCAAAACTGAAACTTTGTTACAAGAAACAAAAACCTGGGCCTCTTCAAAGACTTATTAAAAGTCTAAATTGGAAACGGAGGAGAAAAAAGACTGTATTTAAAGTGGACTGATTTTCTGAAAATGACCTTTGGCTTGAATTTGGATTTCGACTTTGGAAATTTCGAACTGAACTTTAGTTTAAATCACTTGGAACTCTGAACATCCAAAGTGCTCCCAGAGGGGAAAAAAGGCAGCGGTGAAGCCCCTGCGGCAAAAAGCTCCAAGCGGCAAGCTCCAAGCAGCTCGGCTCGGCTGGGATCTCGGCTGGAATCGGCTTGGCTGGGCTCAGTTTGGCCCGGAAAAGCGAAAAACCTGGAATCCTCGCTCCAGATCACAAACCGGCAGCGGGGCCTAAAACTAAAAGGAAGCCACGTGGTAAAATCAGCGTGGGACAAAACATCTGAACTTTAAAAGTTTACAGAAGCCACGTGGTGAGATCAGCGTGGAACAAACCTACATCTGAACTTTAAAAGTTTACAAAAGCCACATGGTGAGATCAGCGTGGGACAAATTAATCTAAACTATGGTTTTAGGTGTAGAAAATTAGTGGGTAGTAATATTTTACTCATAGTTGGTGATGGGATAAGTTTTACTTAGTTAGTAGTTAAAAAATAAAAATAAAAGGGAAGTAATTCAGTTTAGCTCATTTAAACATCTAATTTCTAACCACCTGCATCTTTGTCTTAAGTCATTTTCTTTATAATTTAAATGTGTTTTGTTGTCTTTCAAAGTTAATATTTTCAATTGCAAAATGTTTTACTGTGTATTTTAATGTACTTAGCCTGTTTTTAAAATGTATGTTATGCATGTATGCTGAAGTACTTGTGTATAGAAAAAATATAGGAACAGTAAAGTTCCCCCAATATAGTTTAAAAATATAGGAACATGAAAGTTCCGAAATAGTGCTTGGTAAAAAAGCATTAATAGAATTTTAGGTTACAGGTGTAAAGTATATTTTGCAAATGATATGTTTTTGAAAAGGGCTGGTATATTAATTTTCACTTTATTACGTTGGCGCATGAAAATATTTAAAAAAGGGGGAAATGTGGTGTACCCTAAGACCCACCCATTTCTGGGAGGGGTCTGAACCGGATAGTAGGTGTAACTTTACCTGCAAGCCCCTCCCATTCCTGGGAGGGGTTTGGAAAAAGGTAGATAAGGCTGGGACCAAGGGAATTCGCCCCTTTTGGCTCTTTGCCCCTTTTGCCGTTTCTCTCTTGGCCCGGCTTGGCTTCCTGGCTTTTGGATCTTTGGGCCGCATGGAGCCCAAAGGGAAGATGGCTAACAGGAGATAAGATGCAGGGCTAGCAAAATATAGCTGAATGCTTAAAAGGTTGACATAGGCCACACACCTGTGGTGGCTAGGGCATAAATAAAGATGATTCTTCCTGAAGGCTGCGTGTGAGTGAGTGATTTCACCTGGGCCTGGAACTCGCCGGCTGCATGGAGGTTGCAGAGCCATGTGGGCTGGATGGCATCATCCACCATCCAGCCCCATTGTTAATTATTTAATTCTACACAGATATAAGCAAATTCTACAGAGTATCTTAACATTCCCACCTGGTTTGACCCATCTCCACATGGAGTCTCTGGAGTCTGTCTTTTCAGTAACATGCAAACCAAGATACCTGAGCAATATCCATGTTCCTATGAGAGTGATTTATCTTAATCTTTGAAAACTGGAAAGAGTATAGGGAAAACATAAAAACTAGTTTCCACCTGCTCCTCTCTCATCCCTCCCCTTGTAAGTCCCTTCCTCTCCTCATCAATGATTTTTCTTTCTCATGATGGCTCAAGAATGATAAAGCAGGAGAGTGAACACAGACTTTGGCCTTGGCACAAATAAGTTTTGTACCCCCAACCCCCAGTACTGGAAGGAAGGATGAGAGAAAGGAATCGCTAGATTGGGGGGCTTTGGGAACTCTGAGGGCAGCTTTTGCATTTCTCTTGCAAACACTTCTTTTGCCCCTATGGAGGGAAACAATAGGTACCTTGAATCTTCTCATCTTCCCAGGGTAGGGTGGAGGACAGTTTGGAAAGTTTAAAAAAAATACCCTGAAATGCTCACAAAGACCATTACTGTGATACTTCTTGCTTAGCATCCAGCTGGAGAGTTGGGGCTGGGCTATTAGGTCTTTGCTCTGAACGTCCTGGTCCTCTGAGCATCTGCAGCTGATCCTGAGAGCAGTGCTTATATTTAGAAATGCCAGGCAGAGGTGATGGTTTGTCACCACCACCTCCAGGGCCAGCCCCCCACCTCCACACTGACATTTGACTTATGACTCAACTTTTCTGCAGAGCCCAACTGAGTGGGGCCAAATCATTGGAGCTGAGGTGAAAAGCTAAAGCTGCATCCCATCTTTTCACTCTGTTATGGAATCTTCACCTAGAAGGGCCTGCATACCTGGGCAATCCTGTAGAGATTGGGGATGGGGAGCAGTCAGCAAGGCTCAGGCACTGAGAGAAGCCCCATTCCACATTAAACTAGAGGGAGCCAGCAAACACAAATGGCCACAGTTCAATCTCTCTATAGAGGGCATGGGCTTTCAGCCAGGATGAAAGCTTCTAATCTGCTTAAATCTCTGGGTTTGCAATTCCAGCAGTGATATGACTATAAATGGAGCCCCAGGAGTTTCATCAAATCCTGGGGGGTGTGGGTGGGTAGAGAGATAGCGAAGCTGGTAAGGCATATTTGCTTTGCATACAGCCAACCCAGGTTCAAACACACACACACCCCCAATCCTGTATATGGTCCCCTGTGCCTGGCTGAGCAAACACAAAGTCAGGAATAAACTCTGAATACTACCACCATATAACTCAAAAATCTAAAAACAATAATAAAGGACTCCTCAATTCATTAATAGTCTGGAAAATGACCCTCAAGAACTTGCCATGGCCATCATTAGCCCGAAGTTCAATGTAGGTTAGCAAGTAATTGATTTGCTCTTGGGTCTGACTTTAATTTTCTACCCAAACATTGATTGTACTGCAATCACTTTTTAAATGAGTGGTAAAGCTAAAAGTCAAATCTGAATCTCCTAAATTCTATTCTGCAGTACTCTGCTGTTGTATTTTTCCAGCTCCTTCCCTCAGGCACTAATTACATAGGCTTTGAGTGTTATGTTAAAGTAAATATTACTCTTAAGAAAGGATCATTTCTTATCAAAAATAACCTAAAAATGTCAGTAGGAGATTAACATCCTATGTGGTACTGATGTTTGTCTCAACTAAACTGTTTTCTGTAGTACAGCGGGTAAGAGGGAGCAAAGAATTGGGCTGAAATCCTGGTAGTATCACCTAGTAACTTGTCCAGAAACAAGAACATTTACTCCTTGTGGTGTATCTATTTTGTCTAAAATGTTGGATTAGTAATGGCACTGACTTCATGGGACGATTATGAGAATTATAAATACATTAATTCAAATAAAGCACTAAGTGCCTGGCACATAGTAAGCACTCCTAAATGCTAACTCTTATTTGTGAACCAAACCCATTAGCTAAAGCTTAGGAAACAAGATGGTAATAATGACAGTAATAATATTTCAGCTGCTTAGTGCTCTGTGATTTTTTTTCAACCCTTCAACACAAAATATCTCATTTGTCATCTCTAGTCCTGGCAGCAGCAACAGAAATAGCATTATCGTATCATTTAGCTGGGAATGGCATAATTAATGAAGGCAAGAGTGGCTGCAGGAAAAAAAAAAAAGGCCTGTGATATTTCTGCATTGGTGTGAGTCGGTTGTTATGGCAACCGTCCCTGTCAACGAACCTTTGCCAGACAGAGAGACCCATTTCTGGAGCCGTCACAGCACATCTGTTTTTCTGCTCAACTGATTAGCTCTTGTTTGCAACAACAAGCAGATGGAAGTAAATGAGAAAAAAAAATGTCTAAAAAAGAAGCAAATGTTTATTTTTCTCCATCAGTCTGCTCTCTATTACAGAAACAGACCTTTGGCTGTTTAAGAAAGATGACAAGTAACTGACTCTGTAATCCATGGGCTTCTCCATTGATGGCCTCGCAAAGTGTAGTCAATCTATGAATGCCAGTGGGAGAGGGGTCTTTTCAAATGCCTCATTTCCCACTGCAGGTTCAGAGCATTCTACCACTACACATCTCTGCAGACCTGTTTTGTGTGATCTCTCTCAGTGAGAGGGGCACATTTTCAAACACACCTTTGGATCACACTAAAGTGGCAAACTTTGAGGCAAATGGGGGACAAAGAGATAATACAGGGGCTAAGGTGCTTACCTTGCACGTAGCTAACACAAGTTCCCATTCCAGCACTACATATGGTTCCCTGACTCCCACAAAAAAGAAAGCAAGGTGGAGGACTTGAAAACGTGAATTCTTAAGCAAATGTTTGCCCTGCACACGCACAGAGTGTATCTTCTCCTGTTTTCACTTATCTTTCTGTATAGTGGTATTCACATCCCATCACCATTTGCTCTCTAAAAAGCCCAAGTAATTCAGAGGGATGTAAAATTGTGCACCACAACCTATACCTCTATGAGATTCACTGTCCTCAGTGGTAAATGGGGGAAAATATACCTACTGGAGATAACTACAATGCAAGTGAAATAAGGCATTGAAAAGTCACCCAGTACAGGCTCTATTGCATTAGCAAAGGCTAAGGGAAGCTGCTCTTCCCACTGCACACCTGTTCGGGAGATGCAGTATCCAAGCTGATAATCAGCTGCCTCACAGGCCTCTGCTTGCCAATTATTATTCTTGTCAGTTGTTGGGTCTTTGGGATGTCTGGAATATTTTGGGGGAAAGACAAGCACCGTCAGTACCCAAAGGGTTCTGGACAGCAGCCACTTCCAATCCAGAGTGTGGGACTAGAGAAACAGTACTAGGGGTTTAGGGGGCCTGACCAAAATTTGATGTCTAGGAACAATGGCCTCTCAAAAATCATAGCTTTAGTCCTGAGACCTCTGAGCACCTCCAGGGTTGCCCTGGTAGTCCCTGGCACCTCAAGGCCTGTATTGTATAGCACTTTCAGGTTCTAGCACAAATTGATTGGCCAAATATCACCAGGAATGGTTCCTGGGGCATATGAGCAGTGTTTGGGAAACTCCCCTCAAAAAAAATCAACCCACAACTAATTATAAGGCATTACTTTAATACAATCTATAAAGAGCTAAAAAATATATAACTAATAAAACTTTGGTTCCTTTTCATAGGTTTCAGTTGTATACAAATATTACATTATACATTTTTTACTTTTAATTACATTTAATTTGTATTTATATACAATTGTCTGAACTCTCAGGTCAGAGCAATAGTATAGTGAGTAAGGCACTTGGCTTTCACTTGGCCAATCCAAGTTTGATCCCTGGTATTCCATATGGTTCCCTTAGTCCTGAGTACCACCAGATGTGACCCAAAGAAAAGAAAATAATAAACCTCAACTCTCCTTTGTCATCTACTTCTCCATCTTCACTGTAAATAAACATAAATTAACCTGGTACTGCGTTTTTGCTAGAGAACAGGATACTCCCTGGAATGTGAGATTCAGATACAAACTGAATGATAATGACAATAATAATGTGCAGGAGCCATCCCAAAAACACCTTGAGTAATGTGAGTAATAATAGAGAGATTTTTCTTACTGTTTCTATCTACCCACTTGGCCCAGAGAAGTCTCATCTTTAAAAATGAATGCAATGTTGCTTAAATATTTCACTTGAGAAATATTTGGAGAAATATTTGTGCACTTAATAAATATTTGGAAAAGTTTTACAATGATGTGAGGTACTACTTATTGTAAGAAATTCCCTGTTAGGAAACGGTGAAGGAAATGAGATGACTAAAATAAATATATAATCATATATTAATAGATAAGCCAAAAATAAGCTAGAATCCCAGGCAGGGAAACAGTCAAGGAAATGAGATGACTAAAATAAATATATAATCATATATTATTAGATAAGCCAAAATATAAGCTAGACTCTCAGGCAAGGATATCAGAGACTCAATGTAAACTAGAGGTTTGAAGGACGTGCCATAGGACAAATACTTTGGCATATAATCAGGAATCGTTGGCCAGAGAGCAGGAAAACAGTATTACAGGAAATTTAGGCAGCAACTCACAGCTGCCCCCCTTGAATTGTGGATTTGGAGTGCTTGTCAATATTTTCTTATACTCGGTTCACATTCCATTAGCTTCCTGGTTTGTGATAGAGCCTATTAGAAGTTGAAAATTTTTTGGTATTTGGGGGTTTATTTATTTTTAATGGGGGGATGCCCTTCAAAGCTTAGAGATATTTTCTGGCTCTGTGCTCAGGAGTGAATCCTGGCAGTGCTCAGAGGACAACATACAGTACCAAGACTTGAACCAGGATGGGTCACATGCAAGTTTTACCCCTGTACGCTCTCCCTGATCCTGTTACTAATATTGTTATAACTTACATTGGTGAAATAAAAGTGGAAATGTAGATGGGAAAGGATAATTAAGTTCCATTGCTCAAAATAAAATAGGGGAACGTTTCAGCTGCTTTTCAAGAAAACCACAGGTGCCTAAAATGGTACTATTCTAATGGCATTGGTAATATATCATCGCTATCATATTTAATTTAAAAATCACTTATTCACACAAGCAGAAGAAGTATATTAAGATGAATCTGTTTAATGAAGGCATCAGTTGAAGACAATGCTCCTTATATTCATTACTGACTGTTCTTCCAAGGACTGCTTTGACTCCAACCTTTGTTCATAGGGAAGAATATGTCTGTTGAATGGAGCTGACAAATGTAAGGCTTCCTGTCAATATTCTTTTTGAGGATTATGGAGCAATATGAGATTTTGTTGAAAAAGAAATTTTTCAGTTGAAAACAAGAGGTTAGAATAGTCCTGAAGCCCAAGACAAGAAAATGGTATAGGTCTAGAACATAATGAATATCATCCCATAATTCTAGGGCACTTCAGAAAGCATACACAGAGAATCAGAGACTTTTTCTTAAGCATCACTGGTCTTTATCCCTGGTCTACCATTCCCTGTATCCTCCATAGTAGACAGAATGCAATAATGGCTTTTCCCTGTCAGAAATGGAGCCCATTCTAGGCCATCTGGTCAATAGCCCACTGTAACTCAGTAAACTTCTCCATATAAAAAACCTTTATATAGTTTATTCAACTCAGCTAAAGCTGAAAGTCCACAAATTTTTTTAAAATATATAATTCTAAGGTTATTTAATTATATTTTGTGGTCTGAGGAACCACCTGAGTTGGAATGGGAGCACTAACTTCCATGTTATACCACTCCAATAGGGAGCTGAGTGACTTCGACACTCTTCTTTAGAAACAAATCAATCAAAATTGACAGAAAAGTTGTTTAATATCATCAATGATATGTCCTTCTCAGACTACCTGCCAAATTCTCTTCTCTTGGCTTCTTATTGAAGTGTTTATTTGTCCTACAGATAATTACTGAGCATGTACTCTACACAAAGCACTCTTTGGAATTCTGGATACCCTCAACTCCCTACTAGAACTCTGAATCTAGATGGGAAACCTGCCCACCAAAAACTACTGTGCAGTAGTCAACTTGTGCTAGCGGAGACCTGATGCTTCAAAGATCACTGGACTCAGAGTCTCACACAGGCCAATGATTGAGAAAGCTTTCCAGGTGAGCTTTCATTAACTGAGACCTGAAAATCAAGGGGAAATGTTCCAGGGCTCTAAAGGTTACTCCTGACAACTTCTAGCATGTAGAAAAATAGTCTTTCAGAATGGATTTGAATTGTGCTAATAGACAGGTACCAGTTGTAGGTCAAAGATGCTGTTTTTATAGAGATTCAGAGTAAAATGCAGGGAGAGCTGGGTTGCCACATACTGTGCAGTAGTAGATATGGCAAAATAACTCCAAATAGCTGTGCTAACATTCACACTGCAAAGGATGAGGAGACTTCACAGAATAATATCATTTGTCTCACTGAATGACAGTTTCTTACTAGACTGTTGCTAACTTTGTGGGTTTTTTTAAATAATATAGTTTTTTTTTCCATTTGGCTCTATAACTGAGAGTGACAAAGTTTATTAAAAAATTCATAACTTGTATCTTTTATTTATTTATTTATTTGGTTTTTGGGTCATACCCAGCAGCACTTAGGGTTTACTCCTGGCTCTATGCTCAGAAATCAATCCTGGCAGGCTCAGGGGACTATATGGGATGCCGGGATTTAAACCACCATCCTTCTGCATGCATGGTGAACGCTTTACCTCCATGCTATCTCTCCAGCCCCTGTTTTGTCTTTTAAATCTATTTAAGAAACACATAAGATTGAAGTCAATACTGGGGTGGACAGAACTTTTTCTTTTCTCTCCAAAGAATTGTCTATGGCCTTTGCATGAAAGAGAGTCACACAGATAATAGGAGCTAAAGACATTGAGCAGGTTAATGCCAACTGATAGCAGAGTTAGAAGGCCCAGATTGTTCCTCTCAGCAACAGACCAATGGACTGCAGAATAAAATGTGGAACTGAGAACAGTGTCATGGCAGGGTTTGAGGGTACACCTCCTCCAGCTAGAAGATCCCCAAAACTTCTACAAGTGTTCTCCAGAGAAGGTTTATAATTAAATTGGGCCCAAATTCCATGTTTTACTAGAAAGTCAACAAAGTGCATGAGATGAATTGCTATGATCCTGCTCACAAACTCAATGTAGGCTAACCATAGCTCTGGTAATCAGGATGGAGGAATGGGGGAAAGGGTAGTGGTTCTCAGTCTCTTCACTAATCAAGTATGGCAAAACTGCCTTGTTTCCAGCTGACACCAAGACTGAAAGAACTGACCACCTTATGGTCCTAGAGAGTACCATCTCTTCTGGGTGGTGTCCTCAGCTCATTCTTATGTCCTCCTGCTTTATGAGATTTCATCTCATTATCACTCACTAAACCAGAATTCCATGATTCAAAGGTTCCTGAAAACATGACTGTCCCATAAAAAGACAGAAGATTCGGGCCTGCAGAAACCCCCCAACATAAATGCCTCCTACTTACCTCAGGGGCCATCCAGAATGGGGTTCCCACAGAAGTATTTCTCCGTAGACGGGTGCTGGTGAGCTGAGCAGAGACACCTACAAGAGAAGCAGGTAAGGCTCAGCAATAAGCCAAGAATAAAGCCAGGTCAATGACTTCAGATCTGAACTGTTTTTGTTTGTTTGTTTGTTCACCAAAGGTCAAAGTGGCTCAGAGTTAGTATTTCATTCTCTAAGAGCTCTAGTGACTGCATCAACTCTGCTGTCAAGTCTGAAAGCAGCCAAGACAGTGGAGAAATCAATGAATGTGTCTGCTTCCCAGAACTTTCTTTATGGCCACATCTCATTTCCCAGTGTCACAAAATATGATTTTCTAAAGATCTTTTTCCCAACTATTTTAAATACTTTCATGCCAGAGAAAAAACTAAACAGACTGAGCATGTGTATTGCATGCAGGAGACTAGAGGTCTATCCACAACACAGCATAGTCCTCTGAGCACTGCAGAGAACCACCAATTATATTTCCTAAATACACAAGTGAACAAAATTTAAATCATTTTAAGGCCATTCCAAAATAAGTAAATAAATAAATAAATAAAGAGACAGACCTCAGTAGTCAGACTAGAGCCCACCAAGTCTAGTGCAGAAACATCTAACATTCTATCTTTTCATTAAAGTAAGTGTTGCCTTAACAACGTTCCTGCCAAGATGCAGCAAAATTGGAGTCAAAATCAGTCATTTAGGATTGAGCCTAAATATCTTCCTCATATGCCTCTAAAATAGTCCAAATTCAATTCTTTAAAAACAGGTGCATTTGGTAGAAAAGCATGACAAGTTTTCAATGTCTTATTTTGCCTAAAAAATCTGGAAACCTAGCAAGAAAGCTGAATTTGTCAAATGGAAAAAAAAATGGTACTTTTACGATCCAGAGTTCAATGTTGAGGACATAATTTTTTGTTTTGTTTTGTTTTGGGGCCACACCTGGCATTGCTCAGGGGTTACTCCTGGTTCTGCACTCAGAAATCAATCCTGGCAGGTTTGGGATACCAGCTGTGCTATCGCTCCGACACTGAGGATCTGAGCTTGAATGGATCCAAAGATACTTTATTTGTGTATCAGTTAGTTCTTCCCATCACAACACCAAGGGAAGAAGTTAAAACATGAGAAGACCTGTTGGTTCCTCTGCAGCCTCTTTCTGCTCTGGATCAGATACCTCACTTTAGGAAAGAGACGTTGATCATCTTCAAAGTAAAAATAAAGGCATCTCACTGACCTCACACAGGGGATCCTCATAAGGCCAAATAATATACCACATAAAAAATTATAAATTACATATATTTTCAATGTACAATGTATTTTAATACCAATCCAAAATCTAATGCAACCCTTAAAAAATGAACACAGACTGAAACTAATATTGCTATGGGACAAGAACACCTAGATATACAAATTATACTTCTGAGAGCATCAGGGGTCCAGAGAGAGATAGAGAGTACAGAAGTCCTATTTGTACTATCTGAAAGATAATATGGTATTTGCCTTGCACACCACCAACCCTGATTCAACCCCCAGCATCTCATACGATCTCTAGAAATGATTCCAAGAGCACAGAGCCAGGAATAATCCCTTGGCATTGCTGTATTAGGACCAGCCCCCATCCCTGAAACATTACCATGCCCAAATGTGAAGAACCAAATAAAAGAAAAGAAAAGAAAGAAGTAAATAGAAATTAAATTTATTTGTATCAATAAGTCCAATACCAGGTATTGCTGTGTCTGTCAAAAACACATTTTATATATAGAAAAAAATTGGAGGGTGGTTGTACTAGATGCTGTCATTATTATCAAGTCAAAGAATTTATAATGTTATTTACAAAAAATGTTTTTAGCTAAATTTCTCTGGTTTAAAAATTTTGAAATTTCTTTTAAATCAAAGCCTTTAATTCTCCTCCTGACAAATGGCAAAACTAGTGGGTCTTAAATTATCAATAATGCTATCCACATTCTTCTGGGCTCTTCTTCTCCTAATATATCTACTGCCCCAGGATTATATGGAAAACACATCTCTAAAGTGATATATAAAATACTTTCTTAGTGACACCATACCTTACAAGAAAAAGGAGCAAAAGATATGAACAAAGTGCCCCTCAGCTATTTTCCTTTTTGGCTTACTTTTTAGTAAATAGACCCAATATACCTACAATAACTTTATTTTTGTATTAATAAAAAAACTTAGATCTGAGCAAATGATTCATGGATACATTTTAACACAAAATTCTCTGTCAATAAAGCAATAATGCACATTCAGAATCATCCATCTTTCCTTTTATGTTGACATTGATAGAGAGCTTTTTCTTAAGTGTTTCTGTGTTTTTCTCAGTGCTTATAACAATGAGGTAATAATTACTAATCAACTAATTTAGAAAATTAAACCATACAATAAACTTTAAAGGGAATTCCAAAATGTTAGTTGACTAGCAAATTACATGGTGACACAGAATAGTTCTCTGGCCTTAGGTGATATTACTCTGAATTTCCTCTCACACTTCTATTTCCTGTTAATGCTTCCAGTTCAACCAGCCTCACAAGTAGTTGTAATAATCACAATTTAAAAGGATGTTAGTTCCCAGACCCAAAGGACTATTTTACCTTCTGCTCATTGGGAATAAATATGCCTAAGGCAAGAGAAAGTCATTTGAAAGCCCAAACAGCTTTCTCTTTTCATATGCAGAAGAAATGACAAAATGTAAATTATAAACAACTGCCTCCCCATAGATGTGGAGTTTTTCCCAGAAAACAAAAGATTTTTTTCATCCAGTTCTTCCTCTGAAACACTTTTATTTTCTCTCTTTAATAAAATTGCTACTAAAATCAAAAATAAATTAACAAACAGCATCTCCTAGGGTGGTCCATCTGGTAAACCCCCCACTCTCCAGTGTGTTGGACTGGAAGTCTCTCAGCCTAAGGCAGCAAAGGCCCCAGCTTTTCAGACTACAGTGATTGTCACCTTAGGCTAAATTGCACAGTCAAGAAAACAAACAACAAGCAGTCTTTACCAAAGTCAACGAGCTTAACTTCTCCTTCTGTTGTCAAAAGAATATTATTCCCCTTGACATCACGGTGAATGATTCGGTTCCTGTGCAAATGTTGAAGGCCCTGAATGTTGTCCCAACACCAACAAGAATGGAAAGAGAAGGTGGAGATTTGCATGGTTACTTTAAAGCAATTACATTGATGAACAGTTATATTAACAGTTCTATTAATAAATAGTTACATTAATAATTATATTAACAGTCCACACTCTGCTCTTACAAATATTTGCATATTGCTAGTTGATTTCTCCATTGTTAATATGTGACTGAAATCCAACTGATGACAAAGAGCCTTCCTTTGCTAATTATCCTCACTGAGGGCATTTTCCTTCCCTACTTTTTTAGAGGTGGGTAGTCCCTAAGAGGTGCTTAGGAGTGGATGAGGATTTGGAGAAGGTGTGCAATAACAATTCCTCTGCAGGTCTGCAGCTTATTGCAGAGAAAGAGGGGGGGGAAGAGAGAGAGAGAGAGAGAGAGAGAGAGAGAGAGAGAGAGAGAGAGAGAGATGATTTGACACTGGGCAGGCTGGTACTGTAGGGTTTTTTTTTTTGGGGGGGGGGGTTGTTGGGTTACACCTGACAGCATTCAGGGATTACTCCTGGCTCTGTGCTCAAAAATCGCTCCTGGCAGGCTTGGGGGACTATATGGGATGCTGGGAATCAAACTAGGGTTGACCTGGGTTGGCCTCGTGCTAGGCAAATACCCTACCGCTGTGCTATGGCTCTGGCCCCTAGGCAGGCTGGTACTGTAGTTAGTTGCCTGGGCCACTCCTGTGGTTTGGGGCCTCTAGGGTGGTGCTTGGAGGACCATGTGGAGCCAGAATTAAGCCTGAATCAGGCACATGGTAACTATGTGTGTGCACATACTGATTCACTATCTCCCAACTTCAGGATATTCTTACCAAGAGGGCCCCATACAAGATGTATGAGATTATGGCTTCATCCAGTCGCCGGCCACACTGCAGGAGCCCCTTAACAAGCTCAGTGACAGAGCCTCCGTTACAAAGCTGTGAGAGGAGAGGCCAGCAGAGTGCAGAAGAGACAAAAAAGAAAACAAACAATGATTAAGAAGAAAAGTCCACTAATAACTGATCCAGGCACAAAAGTTTAGATCAGAACAATGAAACTTCAAATTCCCATTTTCTGGTTGAATTTTTAGTGTCTCTCTTTTAGTGTTGCTTTACTAAAGAGGATGGTTTGTGAATGAATACAACATGTCCAAAAGGCTGAGCTTTCTCCTGTCAAGTAAACTATGAAAGCACAAGTTGCTATTTAGAAGTTTAAAATAGTTGATTAGACATTTTCTACTTTACATGAATATTGTCCTTATTTTTTAATGTGCATTTTAAACATAAAATAAGGTTATTGTTTCTAATACTTGATAGGAAACACATTTCAGTTCTTTCCAACTTTCCTGCCTCTAGTGTCGGCACTACAGGCATCAGAAACTTACTACAGTTCTCCACTATGCTGGAGACCTGAAGAAGCAGGTCTGTTGTGGAGTTGCATCAGATCATCATTAACCACTTCCTATTATAGCTTTTGCTTTCAGCAACTTTAGAGACTTCTGTTTTGTTGGGGGCAAGTGTTGGGGACATACCTCACAATGGTCAGGACTTAATTCTAGCTTCATGTTCAGGGATCACACCTGTCTGTCTGGGCTCAGGGGACTAGATGTCCTACAAGAGTGAGAACCCAGGTCCACTGCCTAGAAGGGAAGACCTAAATTAATCCCTGTACTCTCTCTCCAACCCTGATCTGTGTTTGCTTGTTCTCAAGGACAGATTTGACTAATTTATTAAAAGTTACAGTTTGGGTTTGCTATATGCCATAATAAATCCAAAATTGTAATTGCTTTGGGCAGAGCACGTAAATGCCTTGAAATTGTAGGTGGTGGATTACACATATCTCTTCCATTTTTGCTAAGAAAATCCAGGACTTCCATCATATTCTGAGTCATTTTTGTCCTTATAAAGGTAAAGACTTTTACCTTTTATGCTTAAGAGAACTAGATTCACCCAGTACTCTGTCTGCAATTTGGGAAATATTTGCTAATATGCATTGGGATACATTAGGAGTGGGGTGAAGAGACAGGGGTGGATCCCTGGTCTAGAACTGCTTTAGTCTAGTGCCTTTATCTAAGCAAGACAATCTGTGGGAGCACAGATTAGCACCTTTCCAAAAGGAAGATAACTCTTTACCAAGATAATAATACATTAGGATCTATGGGAGTCTAATTATGAACTCTGCAATGCTTTAATAAAAGGAGAGCAGATGTTTTTATATGATATTTTATTCCCTTCTACCTACATGACAAATACTTTGCACACACATTAACAACCAAGATAATCTGAAATTGAATCTTCTGGTATTTTTGTCATTGCAACTTCTCATAAATGAAAATACTGTGACTAAAAATCTAATATAGAATTATGAATCTTTAAAACTAGGTTACAATGATTATTTCTCAGCAATAATTCAGTGGAGGGGGACCCTAAAAACAGTGAAAGCTGTGATGGTGTCATGAGTTTAGAGTCTATAAAGGGGGTCAGAGTGGTGGCGAAAGCGGTGAGGCATCTTCCTTGCCAGCACTAGCCTAGGACTGACAGCGGTTTGACCCCCCACCCCAGCATCCCATCTGGTCCCCCAAGCCAGAAGCAATTTCTGAGCGCATAGCCAGGAGTAACCCCTGAGCATAATGGGGTGTGGCCCCCTAAAATTAGATTCTATAAAGGGAATAAATTCCACTTTTTTTTTTTTGGTTTTTGGACAACACCCGGTGACGCTCAAGGGTTACTCCTGGCTATGAGCTCAGAAATTGCTCCTGGCTTGGGGGATCATATGGGAAGCTGGGGGATGGAACCATGGTCCGTCCTAAGTACATGCAAAAGCAAAGCCTTACCGCCTGTGCCACAGCTCCAGCCACATAAATTCCACCTCTATCAAAGTCAGATGCAACTGGTTACTTGGTTATCTTTTCTATGCTGGCAGGGAGTTTGTGAAAAGCTGAGTTCAGCTATTGGAAAGAAAGCTACTCAGTTCTTAATCAGTCTTATTACCCATTTCTCATCCTGGCCTGCTAAGAGCTCCCCACTAATGATGTCCGCAGAAGAGTGTGAATGTAGACAATGAAGGCAGAATCCCTCTACAAGGCTGATAGTACTGAAGAATGAGCCCAGCTCTGTGGAAGAGCTTAAGGAGGAGGCAGGACATTTTCCTGGAGAGTATCACTGTGACAATGAGTTTGAAGGACAATGAATCTATGGTAGATATACATGAAGAGGAAGGCCATTTCTACTACAGAAAGATTATGTGTAAAGGAAGATTATGTGTAAAGTATACTTTACTACTGTTATAGTTAGTCAAATTGTAAGGCTAACAGTGTCAGAATTCTAGAGCAGGGATAGGGAAAGGAAGTATGGAATAAAAGTCACAGAAGAATAAAAATCAGGGACAGAGCAATAGTAAAGTGAGCTTAGCTTGCACAATGCCAACATGGCTTCAATCCCTGGCATCCCTTATTGACACCTGTGCATAACAGGAGTAATTTCAGTGTGTAGAGCCTAGAAAAACTCCTGAACACTGCCAGGTGTAGCCTACAAAGAAAAAGAATAACAGAAATGCCTTGCTAAAGTCTATAAACTTTAGTACATGAGGTACGTAGTATTAACACCATAATACACCATTGAATAACAGAATGGCATAACCAGACTGAAGGCAGATATCGCTGTTCTGATTTGCATTCTGAAAGATGGCTTGGTCAGCAGATTGAAGGGCAGACAAAAGAGGACCACAACAGGATCACAATAGGTACCAAATACCCATTAGCAATTGAGAAACAAGGTTCAAAGCAATTCAGGGATAAGAGTGAAGGGTCAGAAGACAGATACAAGGAAAAGCTTTTTAGCTTCAAAAAGAATTTCTAATCTGCCAAACATGGAAAGTGTAGAGGCAGAGTGTAGATTTAAAGAAAACAAGAAAAATAGCAATAGAATCGCTTATTCTCTAAATTTGAAGTAGCAATAAGACTGCAAGACACTACAGAACCCCCATCTGAATCAATTCTCAGCCTGGTCCCAAGCTCAGGGAGCAAGCACAGGCTTTATTGAATTGTAAGTGCACTATTAAAATTCTACCCAGAGAATTTTAAATTAAATGCTGGGTGATGATCCAAACAAAATCAACCTTGGAATTTTCCCCTGAAACCTTCTTTTAGTCTCTCTCTTGTCCTACTTAAGTGTATGTCCACACTCCCAATAGAAGCCTATTCAGCAATATTTTATCTAGTTAGCCAAGATGTAAACTTTCTCTATCACTCTAGAACCTTGAAGGGAAAGGCAGCCATTTTATCAGCAGAACTCAAACTCAGCTGTAGATTTAAAAACAACAAAGGCATCTTGGTTCCTTTTGTTCACAAATGTCAGAATTGAAGCACTCTTGACTTCCCATGTTTCACAGAAATGTATCATTAAGGAACCCAGGGTATCTTGAGAGAAAGTCGTCTGAGAAGCTGATAAGCCAGGCTTAAAAGGGCAGCCTGTGGATTATGGAGAAAAGACTGTGGATACAAAAGGTTCAAAAAAAGAAAGCATGGGTGTGTTGTCAATTATCTTGGCAAAGTAAAGGCTCGGGGAAATAGATGGGACATTTTAAAAATAAACATGACAAAGAATTATATTTAAATGCATCAAATCAAATGATCCCCTGTAAGTGGTAATAAGACAGTCAAACTGCCTGCCCCAGCACTGTGGGCTGAGAGTACAACCTCCTGATCCCGCCCCTCTGCCAACACAAGTGCAGAAGTGTGTCTCCATTGAGTGGGCCTCCCTACACACCCCCCTACAGCCTCCCTACACCTCCCCTGCTGTGGGGAACACAGCAGCTGGATGCACCCCGAATGTAATGAGCATTTTTATCCAAAGCAAGAAAAATAGAAAAATCATTTACATGCCACATCTATTTTCAAAAACATCACTGAATATTGATTCCATCACTGGCTCTGTACGTGCAAAGATGGTCATGCTTTCGAGCCCAAAATTGTTCCTGGCTCAATAAGTCATCAATTTTCCTCCAGGTTATTAAAGTACAGCCCAGGTCACCCAATCATCTGATCTTTATTCTAACCCAATTTCCAACTTTCCCATAGCTTATGTACTAGCATGTTAATCTGACATAGAGGAGAATTTCTTTTTATGGCTCCTTTGTACAATGGGCTTTATCTTTCAAGGGTGTTAGGTTCTATGAAGGATGTGAAGCAAAACTAAGATGGACAGAATGAACCCTAAAGTTTTAGAAAGAACCAAGTTAACACAGTTGAACCTCTATATTCCTCTACACAGTTTGATGTTGGTTATATTTGCTAAAACCAGATAAAGACACTGCTTGCACCTAGAAAAAAAAAATCACAGGCAGCCCCTCTCCCTTTTCAGTAAGAGTAGGAAGAAGCTTCCAGACAGAGAGGAGGTAGCCTCAGGACTTTCCCCACCCATTTTAGTCTCTCTTCAGGGCAGTAATCCTAGAGCAGAATGGTTCACTTCCTGTGCCTCAGCTGCTCACTCTCTTTAGCTTGTAATGATATATAGAACATGTGTACATGTTCAAACTCTATGGGTTTTCAAAGTTCCTCCCTTCTTCTTACCTCCTGAGTAGCCAACACTCATGGGACTCATTCTAGAATCCTGCCCAAAGTTTCCATTGCTGGCTAACATTATTTTAGGACTTTTTAACCAGCTTTGGCCCATGCAAACTAATCAGTCACAGGTTCCAGACCATCAGCATCCTGCTAACAACTTTATTTTATTTTATTTACTCTTTATTTTTATTTTATTTATTATTTAATTTAATTAATTTTATTTGTTAATGTGATGAATTTGATTCATGCCATAATATATGAGTAAATGAAAATGGTTTGTGTAATGATAGTCAGGTCTAGATTGATCTTTCTCTGGAATTCAGTAAAAGTAGAAACTGGACATAGGTGTTTCTCCACTCCACACCTCTATCCCTGGCTCAGCTAATGTATGTAAACACATAACCGTGGAGGAAACAAAACATTTAAAAACTCATCTAATTCTTGTACTGAGGAAGTTAGTCAGTGGTAGAGAATATGTTTTGTGTGTCTTGATGCCCTGGCACCACAAAGAAACAAAATAAACAAATTCACCAAATTCTTTTTATTTGGTTTTATATAGAAAATTGTTTATTTTTATTTAAAATCCCTTTTACTAATATAGTAGGCACTAGCCATTTCTTTGAAGTTGACTATAATTGATATATATTGACATATAGATTGAGTATATATATAATTGACTAAAATTGATAGCATTTGTCTGATGATGTGTTTATACTAAAAGGAAAAAAGAGAAAAGGTGGTTCATGTTTTATCACCTACTATTTTTTGTGTTGTATTTTTCTTAAAATATAATTTCCTATTATATCTCATCTAGAGACAACCAGACTTCAAATTTTTCATACTAGTTTAGAATATTTTTTCAAATTTTAATAGTCATCTAATAGATGACTGTCATGAAAGAGAGCTTGACTTTCTGCTAAACAATTAGTAATAAATTTTAGAAATGATATTATTTGGTTTTGCTTTCAGCTGATATGATTTAAAGGAGTTTTTAATAATATTTTTCTACTATGTAGAATAGCTTTCTGAAATAGAATCATACTGATTCTTTCATAACTTTCAGCTAGGAAAGAGCATAAATTGAATCTCAATATACAGAATGAAGAGAACAATATTAAACAGATCATGATTTTATTGTGTAAGTCTCCTGAGGCACTTACAAAAAGCTATAGAAAGAACAAAATGGCCAGGATGTTGTGTAGCTCATTACACCGTGTGTGTTTGTGTTTGTGTGTGTGTGTGTGTGTGTGTGTGTGTTCCAGAATCACTGATCTATATCAGACATGAGCAGCAACAGAGCTGCAACACACTCCCTCCAGTTCAGCCATGTGCCTGGTTATGCGACTGTGGGCTTGTCACTGTCTCTGGGCTTTAGTCCATAGTTATATACTGAGGTTCCTGTCAGATCCAGAACCAGAAATGTCTGTTTCTATAAAGACTGTTAAAAGGTTTAGATACAATGACTTCTTCTGGGACAAAAAAAAGACTGAGGGCACCCAGCTCCCCATAACACCAACTTTGACTTTGACCAAAACAATACATAAAAGGCATCAATGTTAGCATATTGGGTTGAATAAGTGTGAGTAAGTTGATTAAGTGTAACAAGGCAGTGTCTCAGGGTAGCTTCCTTATCTGCTTGTGGCCACACTAAAAAGGCAAGAAATAGTTGGCAAGAGAGCATTTGCATGTATCATAGTTTATAATCTTGGGGTTCTACTCATTTTTCAAGACCATATATGGTTGCCTTGATTATTAGAGGGAAGGACTTCCCAGCAATGTTTGAGGAGAACAAACAGAAGTAATCCACCTGCTTCCACATCAAGGAGTTTTCTTTGAAAACCCTGAAACTTTAATGCAAGTCTCAGTTTTTTATAGTTGAATTAGAGACTATGTGAATCAGGAGTTTCTAAGAACAAGAATTAAAAACTCTCAGTCACTGTACTCTCAACTTAATTGCAATGAGAGTTTCAACAGGGAGGTCCTTTAGAGCCGAGGAATACATTCACAGACTCTGAAAATAATACTTTCCATGTCCCAATAAAAGCATCATCATAAAAATTGTTATTCTAGCCAGGGATGTGGCAGCTCAGAGGTACAGCACGTGCTTAGAATATATATGAAGCACTAGATTTGGCCCCCAGCACCAACAAGCAAAAAATAATTATGCAAGAGATTAGCACCTAAATAAAATAGTAATTGCAGAGGGGGAGATAAGGAACTTAAAGAAAGATATAAAATGAGGGCATCCTGCCATTAAATTGAGAATGATGAGTTCTGAAAACCAAAACCTTTACATTCTTGTGATGTGAGAAAGGAACTGATGTGACAGAAAGACTAACGCCAGTTTCACTGTAAATTACCCAATTGCAAGGCCAAAGAGTATCACATCCTTGGGTCCTTGCATGGCTCTTAACAAGGGAATTTGAATACAACAAATAAATTCCCTGTGTCTGCATATAGGTCCCCATTGAGCCAGGTGAGAAATTTGTACAAGAGGCTATCAAAGATAAACAGGGCTTGCCTCTCCTTTAAGGCTAGTCTCATAAGCTTTATGTGTGCTCCTGGATCACATCCCTCACCTCAAGCAAAATGAATTGTGTAGGCTCAGAGCAGTAGAGCCCAGAACAAACCATGGTTGACCTAGAGAGCCTAAAGCAATAGGCTTGTTGTAACAGTCACATTTCACATATTGTCATAGTTGTGTCTGTCATTTTCATTTCAAGGAACCAGATTTGTGGTTTCTTTCATGTTCCTGTTCATATTCATTAATAAGGGAGATAAAGGGCAGAGCTGTTGTGGATACAGTGATATTTCCCTTTAGATTCCTTTGCACGCCAAATGCTGCCAAAGATCACTATTCACTGCTGTCACATCTCAGTTGTAGTTTTCACTAGGAATTGATCCCAACTATAGGGAACTACCTCCCCTATGGCAATACACAGCTGACAGGTAGAGCATGCCAGCAGACATCTTTCTCCCAGAAGATGGATTGAGACCTGTGTCTCTACAGCACTACAGTTCCATGTCCCCCTGGTTCAATCCTTACTCCTTCCCTCTTATGTAACCTTCCTTCTTACATCCCTTCTCCCAACCCTCCTTCCATGCCTTCCTTGTCTAACTTCTGCTAGCTCTCAAACCTGCCAAAACACTCCCTAAGAATTTATCTTTAGGGAACCAAACCTAACCTAAGAATTAATAAACATAAATGGGTTAATTCAAACTTGACAAGCCATGTAAATTATGGCCTAAAAGTTTTGCAAAAGAATTAAAATCAGTTGTAACATGCTTTATGTGAAGCCTAGGGAAGAGAATGACTTTTCTAGTAGTACCTAAATCTAGTAGATTCTTTTTGATTTGAAGAAAAGATGATTACATTTGGGAGCAGAGAAACAAGAACTTTGTACACATAGCCCTACCTGCAAGAACTGAGGAGGAAACACATATTGGAAGGTCCTAAGACATGTGAGAGGTACCAAGGTTTCAGGTATAAGCCACAATATTAAGAAATTAAGGCAAATACACACCTGGCTAGTCTTTGATCTCAGTGTGAATCTATAGTTTCTCTTACCTCCAGGACCAACCACAGCTGACCTCCAACACATTGATCTGCTTTGTAAAACATCCCATAAAATTTCACAACATTGGGATGATTAGGAAGAAATTGCAAAATGTTGTATTCTGCCTCAATCTCCTCATCCATATCCTAAGAAGGGGATAAACAAAATAAAAAGCATGCTGGGTTTATTTTAATATATAAAGAACAGTCCAGGTAAGACTTCACATTTAAGCAATAATTTACAGTATATTTATTCTGTATGTTTAATGTGATCAGAAACACACCTTGAAATATACCTAACAATGAACATTCATATCACAACTAAAACTTTGTTAATATATGGATAAAATGTTTGCCTCATATTCCTTTGATTTTTTTTTTTTGTTTTTGGGCCACACCCTGTGACCCTCAGGGGTTACTCCCAGCTATGCACTCAGAAATCACTCTTAGCTTGGGGAACCATATGGGATGCCAGAGGGCCGGTCAGTCCTAGGCTAGTGCAGGCAAGGCAGCCACCTTACCGCTTGCACCACCTCTTTGGGCCCTCCTTTGATTTTTTTAAACAATGCTTTTATAAATATTTTAAGACATCTAAATTATCAAAACAGTTAAAGAGAATTCGCTTGAAGGATAGGACACTAGTAACTAGCCTCACTACTCAATGTTACTTACAGCCCCACTGTAGGTTATAGCACACAACATTGTAACATTAGCATTTTGTGTTCTGAAATAAGATGCCAGGCAAAGATGATTCAATATCACAAATTTGGGTATTTTATAATTTATGAAGATCAAACCCATATATAAGCTCAGGGAGTGAAATATACCTCTCTTTCCAAGAAAGTAATACAGTGGGATTGGCAAGAAATAAAAAGTCAAAACTGGAAAGGTTGTCCAGGGATTAAGATACTTGCTTGTTTTATCGGTAGTAAACTTGGTTCAAACTCTAGCACTGCATATAGTCCCTCAGCCCTCCAGGAGTGATCTCTTAATCACTGAGCTAGGAGTGAGCCCTGAACACTTCTGGGTGTGGTTAAAAAGAAAAGAGTAAGAAAAAAATTAAGAAGACCAAGGGAAGTGTGAGACCCCAGCAGAGTCCATTCATTCAAATGAGTAATAAATTATAACCATGTGAGATTTCATGCAGTTTTCATTGGCACTAGAGCCAGGAAAGAAGTTGAAAGCTCTATGTGAAACCTGTTTGATGGCTACAATTATTACTGTTACTTACACTGATTGGATCCAAAATTTTAACTGCAGCCAAACTCCCATTTCTCTTGTTAGTGACCTTGTAGACCTTGCCATAGGTGCCTTTTCCTATGGTCTCTACAATTTCCCAGGTATCAGTAGGATCTGGAAGTGATTCAAGTCTGAGCATCGTGGGGTTATAATGAAACAATCCATATAAGTACTTCCTGGTGGGGAGAAAAAGGTTGTCATATACAATAGATCACGGGATTAGAGGTTGTGGGCTTTGAAGCAAATACATATATTTCTTGGCAAGGAACTTTGTGACATTTTATTTTTCACTATATTTTCTACCCTATTTGATGTAGATTAAAACAAGTTGATTTGAGGACTGACAAGATAGTAAAATAGGTAAAAAAAAAAAAAAAATTGTCCGGCATGTAAGGTCCACAGGGTCCCCTGAGCACCTCTAGGAGTAAGACCTGAGCACTGCTTAGTATGGCCCAAGAATGAAAAAAAAAAAAGAAACTAATAAACAATTAACAAATTAATTTGCAGCCTTCCTAAAATGGGTACAGGAAGTAGAGGGATGGTGCAATGTGAATTTGAACATATTCAAAAGCATGTTTCTGTGATATGGAGCTTCCTTTAAAAACTGGAAATTGAGTTCCCATACAATCCAGCTATACCACTCCTAGGGATATACCCTAGAAACACAAAAATACAATACAAAAATCTCTTCCTCACACCTATATTCATTGCTGCACTATTTACAATAGCCAGACTCTGAAACAACCAAGATGCCCTTCAACAGATGAATGGCTAAAGAAACTGTGGTACATATACACAATGGAATATTATGCAGCCATCAGGAGAGATGAAATCATGAAATTTTCCTATACATGGATGTACATGGAATCTATCATGCTGAGTGAAATAAGTCAGAGGGAGAGAGATAGATGCAGAATAGTCTCACTCGTCTATAAATTTTAAGAAAAATAAAAGACATTTTTGCAACAATCCTCAGAGACAAAGAGAGGAGGGCTGGAACTTCCAGCTCACTTCATGAAGCTCACCACAAAGAGTGGTGAGTGCAGTTAGAGAAATAACTACACTGAGAACTATTATAACAATGAATGAGGAAAGTGGAGAGCCTGTCTAGAGTACAAGTAGGGGTGGAGTGGGGAGGAGGGAGATTTGGGACATTGGTGATGGGAATGTTGCACCGATGAAGAGGGGTGTTCTTTACATGACTAAAACCCAAAATTACAAGTATATTTGTAATCAAGGTATTTAAATAAAAATATTAATATAAGGGCCCGGAGAGATAGCACAGTGGTGTTTGCCTTGCAAGCAGCCGATCCAGGACCAAAGGTGGTTGGTTCGAATCCCGGTGTCCCATATGGTCCCCCGTGCCTGCCAGGAGCTATTTCTGAGCAGTCAGCCAGGAGTAACCCCTGAGCACTGCCGGGTGTGGCCCAAAAACCAATATATATATAATATAATAACCAAGATATATATATAATAAAATATGGAATGCTAAAAAAACAAAAAGCATGTTTCTAACAAGAAAGATTAAATTCACTGGCATTGGAGATAAAGAGGTCAAAGAAGAGATCCTGTTGCCATTCTAAGCTGCTGAGTGTTGCTGGGATTGGTACTGAAAAGAGCTGAAAGCCACACGTCTAAGAAATTAGCCAGATTCTTATAGCCTAGACCAGGGATCCCTAATGGTCTCTGGAAACTAGTCTCTAAATGCCATGTGCACAAATTTGGACTGTTCAAGCCTAAATTCTACTGGTACCCAGGACTTGATTTCTATAAAGATCAGTCAAATCCAAGACCACATATGGTTCCCTAAGCACTGCCTAACATGAACTGAACATAAATCACTGAGTGCATGATTAAGTGTAGCCCAAAAGCCAAAAAAAAAATTTTTAGGTCAGATAAAGGATAAGTTTAGAGGTAATACATACAATGGGTATATAATTAAACTCCAGATTCTTAGGTTTTTGTTTTTGATTTTTGTGGTCTTTTTTTTTTTTCAGAAATTTTCCAAGACAAATTATTTAATTGCTTAAAATAAATTATAAATAAAATTAAAAGGGAAGTCCCAGGAATAAAAGAGATTTAATATGCATATCAAATGTGAAATTGTAGTGTACAGTCACAAAAGCAAGCTAAAAGATCATCAGATGGCGAGAACAGTAGCTAGTTATTTGATGATATTAGAAAACATTTTTCATTATATTTTATTGTGGCCTTTGTATATATGGCTATATCTTTCAAAAAGATACTTATGTTTAGCAATGCACAGTGAAATACTTATAGGTCTAGTAATATAATATCAAAAAATGTGAAAAGGCAAAGATGGACATACATGAAACAAGATTCATGGCATTGAGGACACTGTGGACTTTCATCATGATATTGTTGAACTTTGTATGCTTTTTAAATTTTTATAATTAAAAATGTGAGACAGTGCAGTCTGGTATTCTTACACATGACCATCTCCACCAACTTAAAGCTTCCCCAACACCAGCCTGCATAATCCACTAAAAAGACTCCAAGTCTCATGGGATAACTCATTTTAGTGTTGAAAAAGGAAAACCAGTAATATAAGACTAGTTTTTCTTAAAAAACACCTAGGCATTTGATTGTAAAAAAATCACACTTTTTTTTTTGTCACAAAGTCACCTTCCCACTCCACCTCAAGCTGACAGAGGCTCAGTCAACCCCCTCTGTGGCTCAGGTCCCAGTCCAGACTGCTGCTAAAAGCAGAGCTGTAGTTAGGAGAAACTAATGAACCGCTGAACGGCACAGGAAAATCAATAGGCAGAAGGTAAGTGACCTTCTTCTGCCCGCCCAACTGTTCTTCCTTCCTAAAGGAAGAAAGGAGAAGGAGCATTAATACAGACATACTGAAATGAACAAAAAGAATCATCACCACCTAGCTATGCAGTTGTTTTTACCTAGTCCCAGGACAGGCATCTGTCCAGTGGCATAAAGCTAACACTGCCCATCGCTAACATGAAGAGTCACATAAAAGAAGAAACGTGTGCTATTTAGCTGGATGGGTGGCCCTTAAGTAGCCAGAAAAATGCCTAGAAAGAGAATAAAGACTAGTCCAAGATGAGCCATGAATCAAGTAATAAATAAAATTTGTGGAATAAATTTCATACAGTGCCCTTAAAACTGATGTGTTTAGTGAAGAAGAATAAAAAATAAAAGGTAATCTAAGGGAGAAAGTTGCTCATGACAAATTTTCCGCTCATTCGCCTGTGACTTCTCAAACTATCTAAAAGCTGATATCCCACGTGGGCTCAAGAGCAAATAGGTGAGCTCCTTTCTTCTAGGGTTGAAGTGAGCATTAAATATTTTGAACCTCGGCCATTTCCCTGTGTACTGGGGCTCTTTCCTATCAATTCCCTGTAACTTCTTTTGATTAATTAAACAAACAAACAAACAACAAAAATATATCTACTAGTTCCAAGATGATTTCATACTATCCCTCTTTCTTTCCCCTATAGGCCATAAATTAAATTCATTCCTTAAATGTATTATATATGCATTTAGTAAGTAGTTATTAAATGTCAATGTATGCAAGCTGGAGGCACTAAAACAATCAGGGGGATGGCAGTAGCCACAGGTGCAATTGGGGGCAATATTTATTTACTTAAAGAAAGTAGATCTGTAGGGGCTGCAGAATAATTTTCTTTCTGAAAAGGTGCAGTAAATCAAATAAAACTTTAGTTCTATGTTAAAAGTGATCGGCTGCTTGCAAGGCAAACACCGCTGTGATATCTCTCCGGGCCCCTATGTTAAAAGTTTTAAACTTGTTTAGAAAACTTGTAGGACTTCTGGGGTAAGCTGGCAGATTGAAGCAAATTTTCAGTGTTTCCTAAATAAAAATGAATAAACAATGTTAACAACAAAAGTTTTAAATCCAACAAGCAAAACAAAAACACACTCATTAATGAAGCAAAGGAAAGAACATAGAGTCACCATGTCTATACCAGGCTACCTTTGTAGACTCACTCTGTTCTTGAAAGAGAACTAAACTAAGAGAAAGAGAACTAAACTAAGCCTTGAAAAGTTATGCAGCTGAAAGCTAGAAATCTCAAGAGAAGAGGGAATGCCAAGTCCCTGCCCTGCTAAAGCCACATAGATGCACCCATCACCCTCAATCACTATGCCCTGCTTCACCACTCCTCACTGCTCTCTGCAGAGACCCAATCTGACCAAATTTCAGGTATGCCAGTATGCCCGTATGGTCTGATATCACTATGACTTTTTTTTTTTTTTGAGTGAGTGTGGGACCTACCCCACATTTTTGCACTTCTGGAATACCTGCATCCCACAAAAGTCACAGTATTAGTAGTAGCACTTGGAGCACCTGGACTGCATGACCTCACAACAACCCTATTTTTGTTTAATTCTGTCATATTTGTACCTGATATAATTATTATAAACACTATTTTATTTAAAATATAAATATAAAATATGATGATTAATAGAAGATATAACTACATTATAAAATTTTTTTGTTTTTTTGTTTTTGTTTTTTTGGGGGCTCATACCCGGCAATGTTCAGGGGCTGCTCCTGCCTCTATACTCAGAAATCTCCCCTGGCAGGCTCGGGGAACTATATGGGATGTCCTACCACTGTGCTATCTCTTCGGCCCATTATAAAATATTTAATACAGAAAATGTAAATGTATTTATATCATGAATAAAGATGCAAATCAGGTACTATAAAAGATGTGTAAATATATTTGCTATATTAAAAATACACAATTTCATGTCATTATTTGTAGAAAGTAGCATTCAGGTAAAGTAAGAGATTCTAGCACTCACTTCTATTCTTGACACAAATCTGGTTTTGGATACAGTGAAAGGACAAAATCATCGACAACATCATAACAATGTTCCTGATTTACAAAATAGTCAGAAAAGGTAATTTAGTGCAATAAAATAAATCCAGGCTCATTCAGTGTGTGTGTGGGGGGGGGCCACATTTAGCTTTGCTCAGAGATCATTTTTGGCTGGCTCTAGGGACCTTGTGGGGTGCCGAGGATCAAACCCAGGTTGACTACAATCAAGAGAAGAACCTTCTACATTCTCAGGATTCTCATTTACATTATTAAGGATTTTTTTCAAAACCTTATGCATTGATTACTCAGAAATTGGGTTTGTTCATGAAAAGATTCTGACACACTGGTGATTGGTATGGTATTGTAAGAATCACTTATGTATTAAGTATTATAAACAAAAAATAAAAATTTTAAATGAATAAATACCAGGATGTAAAAGAAATAACCAGACTATTCTGATACAAGTTAGAAACCAAAATAAGCAAGAAAAGATGCCTCTGAAATGGGGATGACCTAGAACAGCTCTTTAAACAATATTTCATTATAAAAAAAAATCAAAGTCAATGTTTATCCACTATGGATGGCCTAATATCTAATGCTCATACATCTGGGGTGGGCAAAAGAAAAAAAAAAGAGAGTGTCATATGCATAAAATTGTATGCACACACACCAAAACAAAATAAAAGTAAATGAAACAGAACAAAGCCTCGGATTTCTCTCCATAGCAGCACTCAATGCCAGAAAACACGTACTCTATTGACAAACTTCTGAAGGAGATGTGGGAAAATATTTATATTTAAATTTTTATTCAAGTATAAAGACACAACATACATTTTAAGATATATTAATGGCAAGAAAGTGAAAGAATATTATAAAGAAACAAATTCAGAAATAGTTATAGTTCTAAATAAATAACACATTCAATAATACTTGAATGTGGATTCGAAGTTATCTCTACACTGTTAGAGCATGGCCTAAATCTATAATGTGCTTAGATGTACTAACATTTTTTCAGTACCAAAATATAATGTCAAATTATTAAAATATAAATCTCTAGAGGAAGTTAACAAAGCATAATAATAGTAACATTTTCAGCTATGACAGAAAATAAAATGTTTTATATAATTAATAAGGTCAAAACAATGAATATTTATCATTAACAATATACAACTTCTTTTCAAGTAATGGTAGGGTACTTGATTTTAAAAATAAAGATTTATTAATTCCCAAGATAATGCCTCAAATTAGCCTGGCAGTGTTGAATAGACATAATATTTTCTGATCACACTACAATAAAATTCAGCATTAATAGTTTTACTAAGCATTAATTTTATACTAAGATATTAAACTTTAATATTAAGATATTTTAGATTTTAATGCAGAGGAAAAAATAAAAACTTAAATTAGATTATAAAAGGTTAATATTTAAACAAAAATATTGGGAAGCTGGGCCCAATATAAAGCTTTATAACATTAAATATTTTATCAAAAGTTAATAAAGATAAATTTATTAAAATTCTACTGCAGGAGCTAGAAGGGGCTTAATAAAATAAAATGAATTATAAGCTCAAATAAAAGCAGAAAATGATAAATTAAGAAATAGTAAAACATAATTAAATGAAAAGTATAGTTAATTTAGGAAAAAGACAATAAAACAATTATAAACAGTTTAATAAAAAAATGGGGAAAAGAAAGTTTTAAAAGAGGGGAGTTGGGAGATAATACAGAGGTTAAGGTCTTTCTTTATACATAGGTGGTCTTTGTTTGACCCCCTAGCATTACATATGGTCCCTCAAGACCATATGTGATCTTAGACCAGGAGTGATCCCTGAGCACAATTCCAGGAATAAGCTCTGAACACTGCCATGTGAATATAGCTCTCAAATAAAAATGAGATACAGCAAAGCATCGCCTATATAATAATTTTTTTAATTGAGAGCAACTTTGAAGATAAATTATAAATATTTTATAATATACATAAAATTGCAAAATGGGGCCTAGATAAATATAAATGATCCAAAAAGTTCCTGAGACAAAATATAACCTAAGTAGACAGACAGTAATGAAAGAAATTTTGAATATTAAAAGAGCTAGCTCTCCCAAAGTCAGGTTCAGATCATTCCTAAAGACTTTCAAAGAAAAGATCATTCTAAACCTACTTCATATTTCTTTGTACCATGGATGGAAACAAGAAGAAATTTTATATATTTTATAATAATAATGCAACATACTCTTACCAAAATGTATCAGTAGCAGAAGAAAAAAACTTATCAAAATTTATTTGCATAATATAAAGATAAAAATAAATCAATAGAATTTAGCAAAAAATTCAACATTAGGAAATATATGAATCTGTTTTTCCATGTTCTAGTAAAGCATAAAATAAGATGGATTAAAGCATAAAATAAAGTTGATCAATTTAAATATTCTTAAAAATGTTTAACCTTAAGAAAAGCAGAAATAGGTTAATTCTTTTATAGCACTTACTGGCATATAAATATGTATCACAAATCATACATGAACATCTTGCTTAATGGTGGATTACTAGCATCATTAATAAAAGTCAGTAAAAAGATAGAGATCACCCCCATTATTTCCATATTAGTTTGATTTTTTGTTTTTGTTTTTGGGTCACACCTGGCAGCACTCACAGGTTACTCCTGGCTCTATGCTCAGAAATTGCTCCTGGCAGGCTCGGGGGACCATATGAGATGCCAGGATTCCAAAGACTATCCTTCTGCGTCTAAGGCAAATGTGCTACCACTGTGCTATCTCTCAGGCCCCAGTTTGAATTTTTTTTAAAGTATTAGTCATTGAAATTCACCTGAAGGAATATAGACATAAATACTGAGAAAATAGCAATATATAGAAATATATAGAGGACTTCAGGGGAAACTTCTACGTCTGTCTACCTGTGCCTGTGCTTCTGAATCCCCGAAGGTTTCCTCAGAGGCCTAGGGAGCGCACCCCAAAAAACCTGCATTTTGAAGCGGCTGAGTGAGTACGTTCTGGCAGCGGGGTCACTGTCCAATAAGCTGAGGTCTCTGGCCTGTGGAGGCTCTGCCATGCTGTGCCTTTGTTCACTCTGAGGACTGTCAACTAGAGGCAGCAGAAGAGCACTGCCGCAAAGCGAACTCTTTCTAACCAATGAACCCCACAACAACACGCAGGAAAACCCACACCAAAAACGTGATAATGGGGAAACCAGCAGGCAAAAACCATCCACAGAGAATGAAGACAAAAGCTCGGATGACCTAATAAATTCCAACCACCTGATTAACCTTTCAGATAAAGAGTTTAGAATAGAAATATGGAATATGTTCATAGAACTCAAAAAAAGCATAGATCGATCTGAAGAGAACACAAAGACAGAAATCAAAAACTCCAAACTGAAATAACAGACCTGAAAAACATGGTTGCTCAACTGAAAATCTCAATGGATAATCTCGCCAACAGGGTATCAGCAGCTGAGGAGAGAATCAGAGTACTGGAAGATGTGATGCAGAAAAACTCAACACAACAGAAGAAATTGGAAAAGAACCTTAAGACAAACAAGCAGGCAATGGAAAAAGTACTCAAGGCATGCGAACAGATAAAAATAGAAGTCTTTGATAAACTCACCAGAAACAACATAAGAATCATTGGAGTCCCAGAAACCCAGGAAGGAGATCTCCAGGAAGAATCAACTGTCAAAGACATCATCAAAGAGATACTCCCAGAGTTAAAGACTACATGCAATCAAATTCTGCATGCCTGAAGAGTACCAGCTAAAAGAGACCCAAAGAAAAACACCCCAAGACACATCCTTGTTACAATGACAAATCCCACAGATAGAGATAGAATACTGAAAACAGCAAGATCAAAAAGGGAAATTACATTCAAAGGAGCATCCCTAAGACTTACAGCAGACATGTCACAAGAAACTCTCAAGGCCAGAAGACAGTGGTGGAATATTGTGACAAGACTGAATGAAATGAATGCCTCACCGAGAATACTGCACCCAGCCTGACTCACATTCAGGTTTGAAGGAAGAATACACAGCTTCATGGATAAACAACAGCTCAGAAACTTCACAGATGATAAACCAGCCTTAAAGGAAAAACTGACAGGTCTACTCTAAGACAAGAGAGACCAACAAACACAGCAAACTTATCTACAAAGATGACATTAAATCCTATGACAATCATCTCCCTCAATGTCAATGGACTAAACTCACCAATTAAAAGACACAGACTGGCAAAATGGGTCAAAAAGATGAATCCAACCTTCTGCTGCCTACAAGAAACACATCTGAATAGTCATAACAGACATAGACTCAAAATCAAAGGCTGGAGGAAAATCATCCAAGCAAACAACACCCTCAAAAAAGCTGGGGTGGCCATATTAATATCTGATGACACCAACTTTATACTCAGAAAAGTGGTAAGGGACAAAGATGGACACTATGTACTAATCAAGGGATATGTGCAACAGGAAGAAATCAGACTATTAAACATATATGCACCCAATGAGAGACCAGCAAATTATCTAATACAATTACAGACAAATCTGAAAGAAGAAATCAATAATAACACAATCATTGTGGGAGACTTCAACACGGCCCTATCAACACTTGATAGGTCAACCAGACTGAAACCCAACAAAAACATATTAGCCCTGAAAAGAGTTATGGAAGAATAAGGACTACTGATATATACAGAACACTCTATCCCAAAAAACCTGGATACACATTCTTTTCCAATGTACATGGGTCATTCTCCAGAATAGACTACATACTGACACATAAAACATATCTCCATAAAATCAAGAGGATAGAAATCTTGCAGGCTACCTTTGCTGACCACAAGGCTCTGAAATTAGATATGAACTACAAAGCCACACAGAAGAAAAACTTTAGCAATTGGAAATTAAACACCCTGCTACTGAACAACCAGTGGGTCCGAGATGAAATCAAAAAGGAAATCAAAACTTTCCTGGAAACAAATGATAATGAACACACAAAGTGCCAGAATCTATGGGACACAGCAAAAGTGGTCCTGAGAGGAAAATTTATAGCTCTACAAGCACATATTATGAAGGAAGAAGAAGCATACCTGAATAACTTAATGTCACAGCTCAAAAAATTAGAAAATGGGGCCCGGAGAGATAGCACAGCAGCGTTTGCCTTGTAAGCAGCCAATTCAGGACCAAAGGTGGTTGGTTCAAATCCCGGTGTCCCATATGGTCCCCCTTGCCTGCCAGGAGCTATTTCTGAGCAGATAGCCAGAGCACCCCTGAGCATCGCCGGGTGTGGCCCCCAAAAAAAAACAAACAAAAAAATTAGAAAATGGCCAACAAAAGGAACCAAAAAAGGGAGACAGAAGAAAACAACAAAGCTGAAAGCAGAACTCAATGAAGTGGGAAACCAAAAAGCAATCCAAAAGATCAACAAAAGCAGACTGGTTTTTTGAAAAAAATAAACAAGATTGATAGACCATTGGCAAAACTCACAAAGAAAGAAAGAGAAAGAAATCTGATAACCCGTATTAGAAATGAAAAGGGGGAGATCACGACAGAAATTGCAGAGATCCAAAGGGTAATCAGAGACTACTTTGAGAAACTTTATGCTACAAAATATGAAAACCTAGAAGAAATGGAAAAATTCTTGGACACTCATAACCTTCCACATTTAAGTAAGGAGGATGTAGCATATCTAAACACCCCCATCACTACTGAGGAAATTGAAACTGTAATCAAACATCTGCCCAAAAAGAAAAGCCCAGGCCAGATGGATTTCCTAATAAATTTTTTTAAATCTTTCGAGAGGAGCTACTACCAACCCTAGCCAAACTCTTCCATGAAATTGAAAAATCGGGAACACTCCCAAACAGCTTTTATGAAGCCAACATCACCTTGATACCAAAACCAGACAGAGACGCTGCCAAAAAAGGAAATTACAGACCAATATCCCTGATGAATGCTGATGCAAAGATCCTCAACAAAATCCTGGCAAATAGGATACAATGCATCATCAAGAAGATCATACACTACGACCAAGTAGGTTTCATCCCAGGAATGCAAGGATGGTTTAACATCCGTAAATCTATTAACATCATACACAACATCAACAACAAGAAAAATAAAAATCACATTATTATATCAATAGATGCATAAAAAGCATTTGATAAGGTCCAACACCCATTCTTGATCAAAACTCTCAGCAAGATGGGAATGGAAGGAACCTTTCTTAATCTAGTTGAAGCCATCTACCACAAGCCATTGGCAAATATTATCCTCAATAGAGAAAAACTAAAAGCCTTTCCTCTAAATTCTGGTACAAGACAAGGCTGTCCTCTCTCACCATTCCTCTTCAACATAGTACTGAAAGTTCTTGCTATAGCGATCAGGCAAGAAAAAGATATCAAGGGAATCCAGATAGGAAAGGAAGAAGTCAAGCTCTCATTGTTTGCAAACGACATGATATCTATTTAGAAAACCCTAAAGACTCTACCAAAAAGCTCCTAGAAACAATAGATTCATATAGCAAGGTGTCAGGCTACAAAATCAACCTACAGAAATCAATGGCCTTTTTATACACCAATAATGATAGGGAGGAGATGGAAGTTAAGAAGACAATCCATTCACAGTAGTGCCTCACAAACTCAAATATCTTGGAGTCAATTTGACCAAAGACATGAAGGACCTATACAAAGAAAACTATAAAGCCCTGCTCCAAGAAATAAGAGAGGACACACGAAAATGGAAACACATACCGTGCTCATGGATTGGCAGGATTAACATCATTAAAATGGCAATACTCCCCAAATCATTATACAGATTTAATGCGATCCCCTTAAAAATACCCATGACATTCTTTAAAGAAGTGGATCAAACACTTATGAAGTTCATCTGGAACAATAAACACCCTCAAATAGCTAAAGCACTCCTAGGGAAAAGAAAAATGAGAGGCATTACTTTCCCCAACTTTAAACTGTACTACAAAGCAATAGTTATCAAAACAGCATGGTATTGGAATAAAGACAGACCCTCAGATCAGTGGAATAGGCTTGAGTTCTCAGATAACATTCCCCAGACATACAATTACCTAATTTTTGACAAAGGAGCAAGAAATCCTAAGTGGAGCAGGGAAAATCTCTTCAACAAGTGGTGCTGACATAACTGGTTAGCCACTTGCAAAAAAGTGAACATAGACCCCCAGTTAACATCATGTACAAAGGTAAAATCCAAATGAATTAGAGACCTTGATATCAGACCGGATACCATAAGGTATATAGAATAACACATCGGTAAAACACTCCATGACATTGAGACTAAAGGCATCTTCAAGGAGGAAACTGCACTTTCCAAACAAGTGGAAGCAGAGATCAACAGATGGGAATACAGTAAACTGAGAAGCTTCTGAACCTCAAAAGAAATAGTGCCCAGGATACAAGAGTCACCCACCAAGTAGGAGAAACTATTCACCCAACACCCTTCAGATAAGAGGCTAATATTCAAAATATACAGGGCACTGACAGAACTTTACAAGAAAAAAATATCTAATCCCATCAAAAAATGGGGAGAAGAAATGAACAGACACTTTGATAAAAAAAAAATACAAATGGCCAAAAGGCACATTAAAAAATGCTCCTCATCACTAATCATCAGGGAGATGCAAATCAAAACAACGATGAGATACCACCTCACACCACAGAGATTGGTGCACATTACAAAGAATGAGAACAATCAGTGCTGGCGGGGATGTGGAGAGAAAGGAACTCTTATCCACTGCTAGTGGGAATGCCACCTAGTACAGTCTCTCTGGAAAGCAATATGGAGATTCCTCCAAAATCTGGAAATTGAGCTCCCATTCGACCCAGCTATTCCACTCCTAGGGATATACCCTAAGAACACAAGAATACAATACAAAAACCCCTTCCTCACACCTATATTTATTGCAGCACTATTCACAATAGCCAGGCTCTAGAAACAACCAAGATGCCCTTCAACAGACGAATGGCTAAAGAAACTGTGGTACATATACACAATGGAATATTATGCAGCCATCAGGAGAGATAAAGTCATAAAATTTTCCTATACATGGATGTATATGGAATCTATCATACTGAGTGAAATAAGTCAGAGGGAGAGGGAGAGAGAGAGAGAGAGAGAGAGAGAGAGAGAGAGAGAGAGAGAGAGAGAGAGAGACGCAGAATAGTCTTACTCATCTATGGGTTTTAAGAAAAATAAAAGTCATTTTTGTAACAATCCTCAGAGACAGTGAGAGGAGGGCTGGAACACCAGCTCACTCCATGAAGCTCACCACAAAGAGTGGTGAGTACAGCTATAGAAATAACTACACTGAGAACTACTATAAACAAGTGAATGAATGAGGGAACTGGAAAGCCTGTCTGGAGTACAGGTTGGGGTGGGGTGGGATGGAGGGAGATTTGGGACTTTGGTGGTGGGAATTTTGCACTGGTGAAGGGGGTGTTCTTTACATGACTGAAACCTAATCACAATCATTTATGTAATCAAGATGTTAAAATAAAGAAGAAAAAAATCAAAGCAAAAATAAAAAGAAATATATAGAGAAATAGTTGAAGTGACTGAATCTTACAAATAAACAAAATTTAACATAAAACAAGTTTTAAGTTAACTCAATGAGGTTATATGTTAATTAATTATATGTTAACATTTAATTATATGTTAATATAATTAATATAAAATTAACATATAGAAGACAAAAATTTTCCTAAGCAATATAACATTCTAATAGAAATTTAAAAAGCAAAAATTTTAAATTTTAAAAGCTAAACCAAAAAAGGGAAATGTTGGCACTTGAAAATAAAAAGAGGAGGGAGGGACTTCAGAGCATAAAAACCGGCTAACCTTTGCAAAAGCTGGCTCCCTGTGTGTGACACCAGGCGGGGAAAATCCGCGAAAGTACACCGGCCCAGTGGGGCTCAGCTGTGAAAGACTGTGAGTGTGACCTGTCTATGTCTGTCTACTGTCCTCTTGCGTGAAACTCTTGCGAGTGGGGCAAAAAGAGCCTCCAGAAACCTCGCTCGCCCAGACGCCATTTTCAGGGAGGGACTTCAGAGCATAAAAACCGGCTAACCTTTGCAAAAGCTGGCTCCCTGTGTGTGACACCAGGCGGGGAAAATCCGCTTCGCTACGCGGCCGTGCACTCTTTCTAAGGAAAGAACACCATTGCAACAAGAAGGAAAAATCACACTAAGAATGGCGCTATATCACAGAAGCAAACATTTCTCTCTGGACTGTCTTCTCTGTTGCATGCTCGGGCCTAAGATTTGACCCAGTGTGAGGCTTCATCCACGGAGGACTCCCCTCCCTTAGAGGCAAGTCAGCCCATCCAGAAAGGGAGGAGCCAGAGGTGTGTGCTGCCTACATCATATAGACAATGAATACCACCACAACACGTAGAAAAACCCACAATACAAGTGTGACAATGGGGAAACAACGCAGGCCAGCATCAGACATAGAGAATGAAGATGACAATTCTGAGGACCAGATAATGACTGAACAACTAATCAACCTCTCAGATAAGGACTTTAGACTAGCAATATGGAAGGTGCTCAACAGACTCCAAGAAACCATGGATCGAGTTGAACAGAACACTAATAAGAACCAAGAAAATATGAAGGCAGAAATGACAAAACTCCAAACTGAAATAAAATGTCAACTAACAGGACTGAAAAAGTCAGTAAACGAAGTGAATGACAAAATGGATAAGCTCTGGGACAGGGTATCAGAAGCTGAGAATAGACTTGGTGCTGTGGAAGATGAGATACATAACAATTCCATACAGCAGGAGAGATTGGACAAAAAACTTAAAGCAAATGAGCAGACAATGGAAAAATTAGTCAAAGAATGGGAACAGACGAAAATAGAAGTCTATGATAAGATCAACAGAAACAACTTAAGAATCATTGGAGTCCCAGAGACCCAGGAAGAAAATTTCCAGGAAGAATCAATGGTCAAGAACATCATTAAAGAGAAACTTCCAGAGCTAAAGAATATATGTGATCAAATCCTGCATGCCCGAAGAGTACCAACCAAAAGAGACCCCAGAAAAACCACCCCAAGACACATCCTAGTCACAATGACAAATCCCACAGATAGAGACAGAATTCTGAAAACAGCAAGATCAAAAGGGGAAATCATGTTCAAGCAAGCTTCCCTGAGATTTACAGCAGACCTGTCACCAGAAACGCTCAATGCCAGAAAGCAGTGGTGGGATATTGTGACAAGACTGAATGAAATGAATGCTTCACCCAGAATACTATACCCAGCAAAACTCACTTTCCGGTTTGATGGAAGAATACATGGTTTCACAGACAAAAAACAGCTCAGAAACTTCACAGACACAAAACCAGTCTTAAGAGAAAAACTGAAAGACCTAATCTAAGACAAGACTACCCAAAAGACACACCAAATTTTGAAATAAAGATGGCGTTAAATCCCAGGACAATTCTTTCTCTCAACGTCAATGGACTAAATGCACCAGTTAAGAGACACAGAGTGGCTAAATGGATCAAAAAACTCAATCCAACCTTCTGCTGCCTACAAGAAACGCACCTGAATAGTCAGAACAAACATAGACTCAAAATAAAAGGCTGGAGAAAAGTTATCCAAGCAAACAACACCCATAAAAAAGCTGGAGTGGCCATACTAATATCAGATAATGCAAACTTTATACTCAGGAAGGTTGTAAGGGACAAAGACGGACATTTTATATTAATCAAGGGGTACGTAGAGCAGGAAGAATTCACTCTCCTAAACATATATGCACCGAATGAGGGGCCAGCAAAATATTTAATACAACTGTTGACAAATCTGAAAAATAATATCAACAACAACACAATAATTGTGGGGGACCTTAACACGGCTTTGTCAACACTGGACAGGTCAACCAGACTGAAACCCAACAAGAATATACTAGACCTGAGGAGAGAAATGGAAGAAAGAGGCCTAGTGGATATATATAGGACACTCCATCCCCAGAAACCTGGATACACATTCTTCTCCAATGTACATGGGACATTCTCCAGGATAGACTACATGCTGGCACATAAAACATACCTCCATAAGATCAAGAGGATAGAAATTTTGCAGGCTACCTTCGCTGACCACAAGGCTCTGAAATTATTTGTGAACTCCAAAGGGACTCAGAAGAAACACTTTAACACCTGGAAGTTAAACAGCCTCATGCTCAATAACCAGTGGGTCCGAGATGAAATCAAGGAGGAAATCAAAAGGTTCCTGGAAACAAATGACAATAAAGACACAAACTCTCAGAACTTATGGGACACAGCAAAAGCAGTACTGAGAGGAAAATTTATAGCTTTGCAAGCACACATCAGGAAGGAAGAAGGAGCTTACCTGAGTAGCTTAATGACACAGCTAATAGAACTAGAAAATGCTCAACAAAAGGACCCAAGAATAGGAAGACAGAAGGAAATAACAAAGCTGAGAGCAGAAATCAACGAAGTGGAAACTCAAAAAACAATCCGAAAGATCAACGAAAGCAGAAGTTGGTTCTTTGAAAAAATAAACAAGATTGATAGACCACTGGCAAACCTAACAAAGAAAGAGAGAGAGAGAAACTTGATAACTCGTATCAGGAATGAAAAAGGAGAGATCACTACTGATATGACAGAGATTCAAAGGGTAATCAGAAACTACTTTGAAAAACTCTACGCCACTAAAATTGAGAACCTGGAAGAAATGGATAAATTCTTGGACTCTTATAATCTTCCACGGTTGAAGGAAGAGGATGTAGCATATCTAAACACCCCCATCACCATTGATGAAATTAAAACAGTAATCAAATGTCTGCCGAAAAACAAAAGCCCAGGTCCAGATGGATTCACTAATGAATTCTATCAAACTTTCCAAGAGGAACTACTGCCAATCTTGGCAAGACTCTTTCATGAAATTGAACAAACAGAAACACTTCCAAATAGCTTTTATGAAGCCAACATCACCTTGATACCTAAACCAGACAGAGACGCTACCAAAAAAGAAAATTACAGACCAATATCACTGATGAATGCAGATGCAAAGATCCTCAACAAAATCCTGGCAAATAGGATTCAATGCCTCGTTAAGAAGATCATCCACTACGATCAAGTAGGTTTCATCCCAGGAATGCAAGGCTGGTTTAACATCCGTAAATCTATCAACATAATACACAACATCAATAACAAGAAAAATAAAAACCACATGATCATATCAATAGATGCAGAGAAAGCATTTGATAAGGTCCAACACCCATTCTTGATCAAAACTCTCAGCAAGATGGGAATGGAGGGAACCTTTCTCAATATAGTGAAGGCTATCTACCACAAGCCAGTGGCAAATATTATCCTCAATGGAGAAAAACTGAAAGCCTTCCCTCTAAATTCTGGCACAAGACAAGGCTGTCCTCTCTCACCACTCCTATTCAACATAGCACTGGAAGTACTTGCTATAGCGATTAGGCAAGAAAAGAATATCAAGGGAATCCAGATAGGAAAGGAAGAAGTCAAGCTCTCGCTGTTTGCAGATGACATGATACTCTACTTAGAAAACCCTAAAGACTCTATCAAAAAGCTTCTAGAAACAATAGACTCATATAGCAAGGTGGCAGGCTACAAAATTAACACACAAAAATCAATGGCCTTTCTATATACCAATAGTAATAAGGATGAAATGGACATTAAGAAAACAACCCCATTCACAATAGTACCACACAAACTCAAATATCTTGGAATCAACTTGACTAAATATGTGAAGGACCTATACAAAGAAAACTATAAAACTCTGCTCCAAGAAATAAGAGAGGACACACGGAAATGGAAACACATACCCTGCTCATGGATTGGCAGGATTAACATCATCAAAATGGCAATACTCCCCAAGGCATTATACAGATTTAATGCCATCCCTCTAAAGATACCCATGACATTCTTCAAAGAAGTGGATCAGACACTTTTGAAATTCATTTGGAACAATAAACACCCTCGAATAGCTAAAGCAATCATTGGGAAAAAGAATATGGGAGGGATTACTTTTCCCAACTTTAAACTGTACTACAAAGCAACAGTTATCAAAACAGCATGGTATTGGAATAAGGATAGGTCCTCAGATCAGTGGAATAGGCTTGAATACTCAGAAAATGTTCCCCAGAGATACAACCATCTAATTTTTGATAAAGGAGCAGGAAATCCTAAATGGAGCAGGGAAAGCCTCTTCAACAAGTGGTGTTGGCACAATTGGATAGCCACTTGCAAAAAATTAAACTTAGACCCCCAGCTAACATCATGTACAAAGGTAAAATCCAAATGGATTAAAGACCTCGATATCAGCCCCAAAACCATAAGATATATAGAACAGCACATAGGCAAAACACTACAGGACATTACAGGCATCTTCAAGGAGGAAACTGCACTCTCCAAGCAAGTGAAAGCAGAGATTAACAGATGGGAATATATTAAGCTGAGAAGCTTCTGCACCTCAAAGGAAATAGTGCCCAGGATACAAGAGCCACCCACTGAGTGGGAGAAACTATTCACCCAATACCCATCAGATAAGGGGCTAATCTCCAAAATATACAAGGCACTGACAGAACTTTACAAGAAAAAAACATCTAACCCCATCAAAAAATGGGGAGAACAAATGAACAGACACTTTGACAAAGAAGAAATACAAATGGCCAAAAGACACATGAAAAAATGTTCCACATCACTAATCATCAGGGAGATGCAAATCAAAACAACGATGAGATACCACCTCACACCCCAGAGAATGGCACACATCACAAAGAATGAGAATAAACAGTGTTGGCGGGGATGTGGAGAGAAAGGAACTCTTATCCACTGCTGGTGGGAATGCTGTCTAGTTCAACCTTTATGGAAAGCGATATGGAGATTCCTCCAAAAACTGGAAATCGAGCTCCCATACAATCCAGCTATACCACTCCTAGGAATATACCCTAGGAACACAAAAATACAATACAAAAACCCCTTCCTTACACCTATATTCATTGCAGCTCTATTTACCATAGCAAGACTCTGGAAACAACCAAGATGCCCTTCAACAGACGAATGGCTAAAGAAACTGTGGTACATATACACAATGGAATATTATGCAGCTGTCAGGAGAGATGAAGTCATGAAATTTTCCTATACATGGATGTACATGGAATCTATTATGCTGAGTGAAATAAGTCAGAGAGAGAGAGAAAAACGCAGAATGGTCTCACTCATCTATGGGTTTTAAGAAAAATGAAAGACACCCTTGTAATAATAATTTTCAGACACAAAAGAGAAAAGAGCTGGAAGTTCCAGCTCACCTCAGGAAGCTCACCACAAAGAGTGATGAGTTTAGTTAGAGAAATAACTACATTTTGAACTGTCCTAATATTGAGAATGTATGAGGGAAATGTTGAGCCTGTTTAGGGTACAGGCGGGGGTTGGGTGGGGAGGAGGGAGATTTGGGACTTGGGTGATGGGAATGTTGCACTGGTGATGGGTGGTGTTCCTTTTATGACTGAAACCCAAACACAATCATGTATGTAATCAAGGTGTTTAAATAAAAAAAATTAAAAAAAAAAAAGAAAATAAAAAGAGGTTTAAATAAATGTAAAGGCACAAAATTTAGACTTGGTGAGGAAGTTCTACTGGGGTCAGGTTGGTCTCTACTGCTAATCTTGGCATTTCATTAAATTTAAAATTTTAAAGCATTTGATAAAAGAGCATGTAATAAAAGTTCATCTACAAATTGAATTAAAAAGTTTTAATAATTAAAAAGAGGGGGCCAGAGTGATGGTGCAATTGGTAGGGCATCTGCATTGCAGGCGGCTGACCTGGGATGGACCACAGTTTAATCCCCCGGCGTCCCATATGGTCCCCCAAGCCAGGATCAATTTCTGAGTACATAGCCAGAAGTAACCCCTGAGTGTCAAAAGGTGTGGCCCAAACACACACACACACAGACACACACACACACACACACACACACAATTATTAGAAGGACCGGGAACATAGCACAGAGGATCGAGCCTTTAGCTTGCATGAGGTCCACCTGGTTCAATCCCTAGCATCCTATGTGGTCTTCTGAACAATGGAAAAACCCCTGAGTGTAGAAGTAGAAATAAGCCTTGAGCACTGCCAGGCAGGTTTGGCCCCAAACCAAAAATAAATAAATCAAATAGATTAGCAGGTTAGAGGTAAGTAACTTTGTCTTTGCAAGCAGCCAAAAGAGGTTCAATACTCAGGATCAATATGGTTCCTAAGCACCACCAGAGTAATTCCTGAGCACAAAGCCAGGAGTAAACCCTAATCACAGGTAAATAGGAACCCTCTCAAAAAGAAACAAAAAAAAATAAATAATTAAAGAGCATAAACTGACCAGATATTAAAACATAGTATAGTTTTAATATTCAGTTATATTACTTCAAACATTATGTTTTAGGATGCAAATGTAGACTCAAATATACCTAAAAGATTATCTTTGTAATCAAGGTCACATGTCAAATCAATAGTAATTTTGACTAAATCAAACTATTTAATGGCATTAGCTTAACAATTGGCTGTTAAAATATTAAGCCAAATCTTCCTTCCTTCTCTCACTAACATAGATAATAATGAATCAAGAATTGTGCACAAGGGCCCAGGGATACAGCTCAGTGGTAGAGCACCTGCTTTGTATATGCAAGGACAAGATTTTGCTCCTCAACTCTGATCCACACAACCAAGTGAAACCCTGCACTATAGTAAAGTTTGACCCTCATTAAACACTGCCACAGCTGTGAACCCCATGCCCCACAAATGTGCAATCCTATGTGCTCAAGGGACCATATGTGATTCTGAGAACTAAACTCAAATTGGCTGCATGCAAGGCAAAGCAACTTACCTCCAACCACCTAATACTTTCTTTTGTTTGTTTGGGGCCATACCCAGCAGTGCTCAGTGCTTACTCCATGACAACAAAGGGAAGAAAGGAGGGGGATTAAACAAAACAAAACAAAACAAAACAAAAAAATAGGTAAAATGTAGTAAAACCTCCTGCAGAGACAAATCATCTTTCTAGAATACAAAATTCAAAAGCCATATAGAAAAACAAATGACCAAAAAAAAGAATAAGGTTAAAAGAAAAACTTCTCTGTAGTCAGTTTATAGTAATTTTACCAAAAAACAAATTAGGAGGAAAAATCAACAGTTGATTTTCTAATTTTTATGAAGAGAATATTTAACAAGAAGAGGAGAAATCTAATAGAAAACCAAATTGAAATGTACAATAAACATGGAAAATATATTAAACCCACTCAGATTTTGAAATCAAAATATTGAGATGCCATTTATTTAACTATTTATTTGCTTTTAAGCATGTCTGACAGTGCTCAGGATTTACTCATAGCTCTGTGCTTATTGATCACTCCTGCTGGAGCTCGGGAAATATACATATGGCACTGGTGTTGGTAGTCCCAGTGATATGCCATTTATTTCTACAGCTGACAATACTTTTTAAGTGTGTTAAGTACTGTGTTGGAAGCATTTGGAGAAATAAGCAGTCTGAGTCACTATGAATAAGAACAAACATTAGCACAGTATTTTTGAAAATGATGCTTAAATGTTACTGATTATATGTGGTGACAAATCAATTACCACAGTTCCACTGGTAAACATTTATCCCAATCCCATAACTTTTAAAAGCACACTTATATTTATCATATTAGCAGCCTGAAATATAATTGGGTAATCTCAACTGATTCAGAAAGAGCACTTGGCAAACTTCAATATCCAGTCAAAATTTAAAAAATTCATAATGCTTAGCAAACTAGTAAAAGGATTCTTCTTCATCCTCATAAAATCCCCAGAGAGAGACTAGAGTCTGCATCATATTTAAGGGTAGAAAACTTAATGCTTTTATTTTAAGATCAGGAGCCAGGTAGTGATGTCTCTGTTCTTATCACTATTATTTAACTATGTGATAGTGTCAGTCCAGTAGGGCAAGGAAAAAAAATCAAAACCACTAAGATAAGAGTTGGGAAAGAAAACACAATATGAACTTGATTGAGGAGCCAATGCACAGCTCAAGGAGCTGAGCTCATATTGTATGTGCTGCCAGTTCATGGTTCCCCAAAACCTTTCTGCCATTACATTGTGGAGAGTAGTCCCTGATGACTACTACTCCAAATCTGTCCACCAATAAATTTTATTTACATTTTTAAAAAGCTGTAATAACAACAAGATATGAATTTGAAACAAAAGCTATAATTAGTGAGTTTGTCCAAAGAAATAGAATATGTGGTCATTATTTTCAAATCAGTAATATTTCTGTAGTACACTGAAAGAAAAACTCTTTAGTAGTTGTTGCTTAAACAATTGCTATATAAAAATATAATCTCTAGGGGTCAGTGAGGTGGCGCTAGAGGTAAAGTGTCTGCCTTGCAAGCGCTAGCCAAGGAAGGACCACGGTTCAATCCCCCACATTCCATATGGTCCCCCCAAGCCAAGGGCAATTTCTGAGCGCTTAGCCAGGAGTAACCCCTGAGCATCAAACAGGTGTGGCCAAAAAAAAAAAACATATATATATAATCTCTAAACTTACCTCACATTACACTTGAAGTTAATCATAGAACAACATAAAAACTAAAAACTGGAAAGAGCCTAGAGAGATTGTATAGTGGGTAGGGCATTTGCTTGCACACAACAGACCTGGGTTCAATCCCTGAACCCAATATAGTCCCCCTATCCTCACCTACAGTGGACCCTTAGTGCAGAGCCCAGAGTAATCCCTGAGTAATCTACATTCTACTGACAGGTGTAGCCCAAAAATAAAACAAAAGCAATTTAGGAATTTAAAGATAAAAGATTAAACTTATAGTAGAAGGATATCATTGCTGTAACAAAGCTTCTAGTAGAACATCAGAATTAAAATCTAAAGGCCTGTCATTATACAGATATTATGTATGAAATATATATTTTCAAGTATAATAATTATAGGAAATAAAATTATATAGCCCCGTGCAGTCACTTAAAAGGAAGTTTCCTATCAATAAATAAAATTGTTAAAGCACACAAATATGTTTTCAAAGTATTGTGCAGTGTATAAGAATAATAACTTGTATAAATAAAAATAATATTTGCATTTATGGTATTTTGTGTGTTTATTTATATGTATTTTTCTATGTATGTATCTTCATGTAAATATTTTTCATAAAGCTCCAGAAAAAACTCTTCAATTTTAAGGAAACTGACCAAAAGCTAGAGAGATGGAAGGAGAGAAACTAATAAATTTTAATATTAGACTTTTCTATATTTTTTGCTAGTAAATATTGCACTTTAAAAGATAGTTTTGTTCTGTTTTAAACAGGTAAGAAATCTCTATAGATGAGAATTTCTGACCCAGACTGAGAATACATGCTGAACACATGGAAAAGCAGAAAGAATGGAAAGCAATAAAATTTGAGAAAAAGAAAGAAAGCACAGAAGGAAGAAACCAAAAGGACCACAAGTCTTACAAAAGAATTGGTCAGTGACTTCATATAGACGCTTATCTAGGTCTTCTAGACCTAGCTTTGATCTCTTCTTTCATACCCGTGAAATTTCCCGTTGCTTTCTTTAAACCCCACCCTTTTCAGGGACTAATCTGCATCCCTGTTTGGACCTATTTTAGCTCCAACTTCCAAAGGAGCTTGGCCTGTACCCCAGAGGCATACCCTGACTTATTCTACATTCTATAGAGAAGGTGCAGCCTTACCTTGCTGAAAACAAAGCAATCTGACTGAACCACAGGCCCTGTGAATGCCTGCAGTTAGTCAAGCCTGGCCAGTATGATTTAAAATAGAAACTTGTCCAGCAACATTCTGTACTTAAGAGAATTTATGATTAAGATTTCCATTTCTGTGTCTTGTTATTGAGTCTGTAATTCCATGTCTGAGTCTGTATTTTCTAAAAATTACAGTATATGATCTGTCAATTACAAATTCTAGAATTAAGCTTTCAAATCTAGATACTTGTTTTTTTTCCCCCAAAGGAATTAGTCAAAGTTCAAAGGAAATTTGTACAAAAATGATATCTAATAAATATCAGAGGCATGGAAATTAAGAAAATACCTATCAGCCAACTAAGTGTTGATAAGTTGAAAGTAATTCTAAATGAGCATATGAGTAAGTATACAATTTGAGGAAAAGAATTCATCTGCCCAAGCTGACTAGAACCCATTCAAGAACTTGTCATCTCTTTGAGGATGCCTTTCCCAGTTTCCCAGAAGAAATGATCTCTCCTTATGGCAAATTGCATCAAATACTAAGTACTCTTCTCCAGCAGCCTGACATCTCACCACCAGTGAACCATGCCTCAGAGGTCAATTTTAGTGACTAATTTCACTTCATAGACAAAGGCTCATTGTGTAAGTGCTTAATAAAGTCAAAAAATAAGAACCTTGGAGGCCAGACTGACAGCATAGCAGGTCGGGCATTTGCCTTGCATGCAGTCAACCAGGGTTTGATCTCCAGCATCCTATATGGTCCCCAAGCCTGCCAGGAATGATATCTGAGCACAGAGCCAGGATTAACCCTAGTGCCATCAGGTGTGGCACCAAAACAAAAAAATTAATAAAAGAAGCTTAAGAATCTTAATTTTTAAAAAGGTGCCTTCATAGAGAACTAATAAAAAAGAGAGAGAGAGAAAACTGGCAGTGTTAAAAATTCAAACACAAGCACTTTAAACGATAAATATTATTGTAATGTACACATAGTAAATCAGCATACAAAGAAATATTATGTGTTTGGCCTATCAGTCACTTTTCAGACCAAAAAATCAGAGTCTTCTAGAAATCTACTCTTTTAAATAAACACATATAAAGCATTCCCCAATTGCTTGGAAGATTATTACTGTCCTTCAGCACTCTTATTATTCCAGTACCTCAGGGAAATGGGTATACTCACTTTGGGGAGCATTGTCTAGTCCAATCTCTTCTACTGAAGTGCTATTTCAAAGGTTTTTTAGTCATGGTATTCAGTCTTCAGCTCACTCTCTAGAGCATTAGCCAGCCACTGCTTACCCCTCTGCTTTTCTAAAATGCTTTCTTTCTTCCTTTTCTTTCCTCTGCAGGTTCTTTCTTTGCCTCACCATCTATCAAACTAAGCTCACTAATATATATGTAAAGCAAATTCATGCTTTCAGTTTTCTCCACTTTTTCTAAATTTCCCATCTTTGTACAAGATTATAGTCATCACATAGTATCTTTCCATCTGTTTCCACTCTGAGCCCCAAGCCAGAATAAATAGCTGTCAAACATCTCCAGTGACATCGTTGCACTAATCTTCAGACACAACATGTACAAACACAACAGATCATCTTTGTTTCCTCAAGGTCACATTCAATCTCCTGGCATCTGCCCAGGGCAATGCCATTTTCCTGACAATTCGCAAAACTTCCCATGGTCTACCCTCTCAAATTAGTCATCCATTCAGTGGTATCAGTGCTTAGTTCATTTGTATTTCTACAAGTTCTTACTTCTGCCACCATACACAACTCAGAAGGGATGATTACAGAAGTCTGGATAGGGGCCTTGCATGTGGCCGACCCTGACCTGGGAGGGACTTGTTTCGATTCCCGGATCCCTAGCCTTCCAGGGGCAATTTCTGAGTGCAGAGCCAGGAGTGACCCCTGAGCATCATTGAATGTGGCACAAAAACCAATCAATCAATCAATAAAAATTTAAAAAAAGGTCTGGATAATAGTCTTTCTTCCACTGTCAGTTACTTACAATTATATATTTTAAAACAGGATAGAATGTTCAGAATTATCCATTCTATCATATCACAACCATATCTAAAGAAATTATATAAATGTGACACTTTATGACTAAATTGAAGTCCACATTGTTTAGGTTGCCTCAGTCACCAAAAAAGCAGCCTTCCATTTCTGTCTTACAGTTTCTTTCATTTCCCTGTATCAAGCAAACGATGGATGTCAACCAACACCTTACCCATTTCAGAATCATTCTTGGATGTCCACTTGTTTGTAACTGTAGACATAATTTCCACAACCAAGGGCACACTTTCCACCATATCAGTTCATTAAGAATTCTCACAGTCTCCCACCAGTCATATTGTGTTCTCTCATCTCTCCACAAATAAGAGCTTCTTGCCCTCTGAAGCCTGATAGTGTGTATGCAGGTCCTATAGTAGCCCTATATTTTTCTGCCAAAGGGTGATCAAGCACACTATAGGCCAGGGAAGTCTAACACAAACATATTTCTGTCTCATTCATTGTTCCTCAATAAAAATTTATGAAACCAAAGAAAAAGTCCATGTAGGTGAAATGGAGGGTTAATTCTTAGCAGTTCAAAGTGATAACTAATATTGACCCTTCAAGGAACTATATGCATCATGGTTTAGGAGGAACTGCAGGAAAAAATTCCAAGAACAAAAATGAGGGGCCAGAGAAACAATACAGTGGTAAGGCATGCACCTTGCACTCAGCCTACTTGGGTTCAATTTCTGGTATCCCATATAGTTCCCTGCACATAACCTGAATGCAGAGCCAGCAATAACACTTGAGCATTGCCAGGTGTGGTGCCCCCCACCCAAAGAACAAAAATGAAAGAGCATTTCAGGTATTTTCAGCTATTCTTTGCCCATATGAAGTTCTCCTTCCAACTTCAGTATTCTTTCATTTATAACAACCAGACACAGCAACCTGGCACAACCTCTAGGTAGCATGATTAATGGAAGGTGTTACAGAGGCATCTGGGAGCACCTAGAGTAGGAGCTGATGAGTCTGACAAGACCTGGCCAGAGCTAAAGAATCTCTTCCAAGAGGGAGTGAGAACATCCAGGTCTATCTATCTTTCCACCCCTCCTGCTGCTGAGGAAAGAAAGACAGTGGCAGTGATTCCTTTTCTATCCAACAGCTTCACTCATGCATAATCCATAGAATTGTGATAAATAAGTTGTAGCACATGATCACTAGTCCTGAGTTCAAATCCCAGCTTTTACATTTACATGTTCTGCCATCAAGGAGAGAATACTTAATCTTTTTTTGCCTATGCTTCCTCATCTAGAAAATGGAAAGAACGAAAACACTCACCTTTTAGAGCTATGTGGCAGTTCTAGGCAAAGGCAAGCAAAAACCACATTTATCCCTATTACATCTTGGAAAAATTCACTAGCCATAAAAGGGATATTACTACTCACTTTCCTTTTAGTAAGCCAAAGAACTTCCTCCAGAAAGTATTTACTGAGGTAATGTTAGCTATCGACACAGCATCAGATAAGGACCTCCATGAGTCTCAGGAATAAACTCAATTTCTCTGGGAGAAAATCAATATCAATAAAGTCAACAGAGGTAGGAGAATACATAGATTGTAGAAATAAAATAGACAAAACAGGATCTGAAAAAATAACTAAAACTTAAAGCCCAATTACTCTGACTATTCATAGAGGAGAACCAGAAGAGGCACAATTCTGGGAAGAGTCTAAGTTCTCTGGTACCTGCCAGACTTAAAGGTTAGGCAACAAGAAAGATCAGAGCTCAGAAGAAAAGTTATGCCAACATACTAGTCAAAGAATCACCTGACAAGAGGACACTACTTAAGGACCTCGGCAGGGCTCCCAAGACAGGGAGAAGAGAAGAAGAGAGGCAAGAATAGTATCAGTCTATATCTTTAATAGGAATATAGTAGAAGGGGAGTAGGGAGAAAACAGAGAGAAGAGAGAGAAGGAAGAGGAGATTCCAGATTAGTCTAAGATCTGAACTATGATGTACATGAACTGAAATCAACAGCTCTAATACGTCACCCAGATGCTATGCTTAGCCCTATCATAGAACTGCAGCTAGACCTATGTACAGTCACAGGAGGGTTCTACACAGAAGCTTCAGGGTAGTATCATGTCCTCACAGAGTTGGCAGGAAAAAATACTGGGTATGAACCAAAGATTTATGCTCAAAAGACTTACAGAAAAAAGAAATCAGGCAAAAGTCTTCGTTTACATGGATGGTGATAAAGCCATTAATCACTTTAGCCTCTAACTTTTGCAAAATGGCTTTAGTAGAGGAAAAATTCTCATTTAGCCACAATATATTTCATTTGTGGAAATGATCATTCTTTACAAAACCCATGAGTAATGTAAAAGCATTAGTAAACAGAACATTCTACAAAAAATACTTGCTTTTACTTAAGAAAATAATTTTCTTCTTGTGTGATAAAATTTTGTGCTCCAGGAAAATCTCACTTTATGGATAGAATTCTTGTATCCCCTCCCCTGGGGGTTTAATTCTTAATGTGATTGTATCTGGAGGTCTTTGGCAGATAATCGGGTCATGATTGATCACTTTGCTGTCTGGTGGCTGGACATGCAGGGACAGGAACAGCATGCCTGCTTGTGGACCAGGGCCTTGGGCTTTGCCGGTCCCTTAGCCAGAAACAATTCCCACTCCATTCCCACTACTCCATTTCGCATCCTGCAGGTCTGCTCACATTCTTCCTCTGACCAGAAACTTCTAGAACATTCTTGTGTGTTGTGGATGCTATGGGTGTGAGAGGTCGTGCAAAAAAGCACATGGGCACAGTTGAGAGGTCAGCAGGATTGGTGCACAGTGGTTTTGAACACATCTCTGCGTGAACATGGAGAGTTAGCTTTGTTAAGGTCAACTCTCTCCTCTCAGATGCCAACAGCAAAATTGCCTAGCCCTGTGGACACAGGGAGGGGGCCAGATCTCTGCTGAAATCTTACGGCAATGTTTAGGCAGTGTAGGGTGATTGTTGGAGTGGGAGATTAGGGACTGTCTTCTCTTGGGTGGTGGGTAATGTGTTGAATTGGTTCCAGGACACCAGGTCAGAAGTGGCCTTCCAGTATCTCTGCTCTGCCAGCACTTCCCTATTGGTTCCATATCACTTTGTTCATCTGAAAAGTCAGATGATTTCTCAATAATTGTTTGATACTGAATCCCCAGGTAAGAAGACAGGACTCCTGGGACCTAGAGGTTCATCTCTCAATTTTCTTCTCTAACCTGAGTTTCAAGCTTGTACAAACACTGAGGAGTGGAAGGTGGCATAATTGAACTTATCTAATATCGCTCAAATTGCTATGTTACCAAATCACAAATCAGTCATGACGCTGCTGTCACCAAGGAATAATGCACACCCACGGCAATGACAAATGATTAACTAAATGAGCAGATTTTTCACTTCCTCCCTGAGCATGGAGAAATGTATCTTAGTTTTAGCTGCTTTAAACCTTTTCAAGTGAAAAACATTAAAAACAACTGCAAATTACTGATGACTAATGCCCTTCAATTTGGCCTCAAGCTGAGAAACTCTGTGCAGAAATAAAGTGGTTTATAATCCCACAGGTACATTCCATTATAAACTGCAGGTGGCAAATCAAGTGGCTATGAACTAGTGTGTGTATGTGTGTGTGTGTGTGTGTGTGTGTTTGTGTGTGTACAATCAATACTCAAAGAGAAGGTTCCTATCCCCTTTAATGAAAATTTGGCAGCCCACAAGGTAGTTGCAGACTGTGAGGATTCAGGACTTGGTGCCTGACCAAGCTCGAAGGGCGTCAGCTTCCCCAACTACGGCCCATCAGACAGGACAGCTGCATCTGTCCTTTACAGAAAAGCTATCTAAAGCCCATACCAAGAAGAATAGGCAGGAAGTAACTGCAATGCACACGATGACCTAGTTTCTGAATCCGGCTTATTTGAGATTAAATTCTTAGGTCTCAACAAACCAAAACTCTCCTGTCCCAGAAGTGTCCTGGAGGAGTGCATGGACCAGAAAACATGACATGTAGTTGCCAGAGAACTTCCTCTTATCCAGGTTCCACTTTGTTTTTGCTCCAGACAGCTCTGGAGCAGATTTGCTAAATCTGTCAAACCCATAATGGCTTTGCTCCCCCATGAAGAGGAACATGATGCTAATTGATATGCACCTGACTAGTGAGTGGCTACTGCCAGTAAATGACAAATTATTAACTATGCTTTGTGTGCACATCATTTACTATCTTATATTGCATTTTGAATTCTCATTTTTTTAAGTTTAATTTTATTTTCCTCTAACTTTAGGAGGCAAAGTCTCTACTCCAGACATTGTACTGGACAAACAAATTCATTGTCTTTTCTGAGCCAAGGGCTCAGTCAGGTCCTGTCTGCTTTCCTGGTCTTCAGGGGTACTTGCAGCTACATTTTCAACTTGTTTGTTTTGCTTTTTTTGTTTGTTTTTTTTTTGGGCCACACCCGTTTGATGCTCAGGGGTTACTCCTGGCTAAGTGCTCAAAAATTGCCCCTGGCTTGGGGACCATATGGGATGCTGGGAGATCGAACAGTGGTCCTTGCTTGGCTAGTGCTTGCAAGGCAGACACCTTACCTCTAGCACCACCTCATCACCCTGTTTCTTTTTTTTTAATTTTTTTTAATTTTGTTTTAGTCACCAGGACTACAAATTTTAAAATACTATCAATGATAAGGTTTCATGACTACAACATTCCAACACCACACCTTTCACTAGATTGTCTCTCTCCATCATTGTCTCAAGGTTCTCTTTCAGTCTCTCCCCCCATTTTGCTCTACCAGAATAAACTCAGTTCTTTTAGACTAGTACTTAGATCTTATTGTTTTCTTTGGGTGGGGAGTGAGGCAATATCCAGAAATACTCAGGGACAACACCTGGCTCTGCACTCAGGAATTACTCTTGGTGGTATTCGGGGACCATATGTGATGCCAGGGATTTAACCCTGGTCTATCATATGCAAGGCAGATGACCTTCCACAGTACTATTGCTCTGGCCCCCATTTTGTTGCTTTTGTCCTTTTGTTATATCATACACACACACACACACACACACACACACATACACACATGCCATGCTTCTTTACATCCCGCATATGAAAGATCATTCTGTTTCTGTCCCTTTCCTTCTGGTTGACTTTACTCAGCTTGATTCCCTTCAGTTCCATCAGTATAGCAGTAAATTGCATCCTGGGTTTTATCTAAATTTCTAAAGCAATAAAAGTGACCATCAACAGCATTTAACACATGTGTGAGTCATGTGAGTATACTGAGCTAAAAGGAAAGGTGGAGAGGAAGGTACAGGAGGTCGAGATCTGCCTTCCTCTGTAGTGGCTTCTTTCCTAGATCCCTGAGGTGGCACAAGGGCCCAAGTGAAATAACTAAAGATGTAGCTTAGCAGGCAACAAAAGCTTATTTGTTCTAAGGTAGAGGCTACTCAAAGACAAGATTCTAATGGGAATGCTCCCTGGCAAATGTCTACTTTAAAGGATGGTGCCACCCCAGTCGAACTGGGGTCAGCCCTGACTTGTTACTTAGGGGTTTCTCCCAGCAATGCTCAGGGGTCCACATGGTTTTGGAGAACAAACCTGAGTCTCTTACCTGCCAAATATGTACCTCAGCCCTTTGAGCCATTGCTTAAGGACAGGGATGGTTTTGAGGAAGAGGAGAAAGGATTCAGGTGAATGAAGCAGGAGGAAAATCCAGGGCCAAGAATTAATACTCAAAGGATGCAGTTATGAGTGTGGTTTGACAGTGTTTCTTGATATTTTCCATCCTGGTCCCCTTATGTTGTTTCTCCCCCTGCATATCTTCATTTACATGAATTTCATTTGTAGCATCTTGTAACATCCTAAGGTGAATAGGGGCATGAAACCCACAGTTGAGAATGCGAGCATGAAGAGTGAAGATTCTATCACTGCTGGCTGGTCATTTGTGTTTTCATATATTGTCACAAGATTCTATTCAACGTAAACAACGAGTACAATGTACCTATGACCTCCCAAGTTTACTGTTGTCTTATTTTGGAGACATGACAGTGCTTAGGGCTTACTTCTGGCTCTGTGTTCAGAGATCACTCCTGTCAGGATTTAGGGGGTTATATGTAGTGTCAACGATTGAACCTGGATCAGATGTGTGCAGGGCAAGTGCCTCAATCATTGTCCTCCAATGCCTCCCCATTTTTTCACTACCACATTAAAGTTCATATATCATAATATCTTACTGTTGTGTTGAACCTATTGATCATCTCATTTATTTGCTGAATTGAACTTGAATGAAAGAACAAGATAATCACATGATCAAGTTCCAGTAGAAGATCATAGACATAATCAAGAAGAGATTATGAGTCAGTTGGAGGCAGCAATTTCAGACAGCATGGAAGGTTAAAATTAGATTCCAGACATGATAAGGAAGCCCACAGCTTTCTAAGCAGTAAAATAAAAAAAAAATGAGCATTATCTTTTTGAAAGATTACCCTGGCAGTTCTTTACAGAAAAGCAAAGAGAATATAGTCTCTAAAGTCTTGACAGCCTGCTCAGACCCCAGATAAAAATATCCTTACAGGTTCTTTGGGCTGACAACGTCAGTGGAATTTATCGTGCCTTCCTTTCTCCTATCTGCACTCCAACCCTGACACTGCTTATTAGCTCAAAAATGGACTGAAGAAATGGTCATGCTCCTGCAGCTGGCTGAGAGCCTGATGGCTCTCGAGAAGCATTTTCATCTAAGAAATGAGCTCTCGTGCGTGCCCTTGTGAGGCAGCAGTAACAGCCTGGCAGCCATTTGCATAATTTCCCTTCTGTAACAGGCATCAAAAAATAACAATAGGCAAACTAGACAGAATCTATTTATTTTACATTTGCTTGAGCTCTTTAATGGGACTGACAGCTAAAGAAACATAAAGATTTTAAAACTGTGAGCTCTGTGGTTTATTATCAGTTCTCTCCAAGGAGTCACTTGGTAGCAATAGACATAATTTGTATTCAGTGTGTCTATTACTCCCCCAGTAGACACAATGGGGGAAATCTAGTCCTGCGATATACACATGTTCTGGGATGTACTGATAAGGTTGGAAAGATCATCTAAGAGTATCAGAAAACAGTGATATCAAGAATATTCATATTAGGAGATAAGGCAAGCAGAGGGAAGGGTAGGAGAGAAACTGAGGACACTAGTGGCAGGAAATGTGCACTGGTAAAGGGTATGACTAAAACTAAAACTCAACCATGAACAACTTCGTAACTGTAAAAAAAAAAAAAATTAAAAAAGAAATGAGACGGGCCCGGAGAGATAGCACAGCGGCGTTTGCCTTGCAAGCAGCCAATCCAGGACCAAAGGTGGTTGGTTCGAATCCCGGTGTCCCATATGGTCCCCCGTGCCTGCCAGGAGCTATTTCTGAGCAGACAGCCAGGAGTGACCCCTGAGCAATGCCGGGTGTGGCCCAAAAACCAAAAAAAAAAAAAAAAAAAAAAAAGAAATGAGACTATAGACACACACCAAATAAGAATTTGTTACAAAAAGAATAAGTAAAAAAATATTCATATATATTATCATGGTATGCTGATAATAATGAGATCAGTACTTATATAGTATCCAGATATAGTATATAACCCAGGAAGAAGATATATATTTATCTATTACCAAATATAGTATATTATATAACCTGAAAGAAGATATAGATAGATCATTAAATTAAGATTTGAGACACAAAAAATGAAGTTTGAAAAAAAAGGTGGGGTATGAAATTTGCAAGTACCAATCTCACTACAAAGTTAGCAACACTAGGACAGCATGGATAGAGTCTAACAGCCCCAACATTCTATGCTCAGGTAACTAACTCACAGGATGGGGCCTGTAAGTGAATATAAAATGTAGAAAAAAATGACCAATTGAATGAGTGAATAAAATGAATTTTCTTTTTTAAACAAAGGCAGTTAATATACCTGAGAAATGTACCCCTCATTTCTGTTTTTCAAAAAAATCTAGAACTAGCAAATAATTCAACATGTTTATTCAACAGAGTATGTGACCACATTATACACACGGGTATAAATGAAAATTGAAAATGAAAATTGAAAACAATTTTAGAGGGTATTCCTACAAAAAAAGACTTTAATCTGTGGGTCTGGAGAGAGAGTACAGGGGTTAAAGACACTTGAGTTGCATGTAGAAAATCCTGGTTTGATCCCCAAAACTGCATGGTCTTTTGAGAACTACAGGGTACACAGAACCTGGGACTATCTCTCAACTACTATGAGGGATGCCACCAACCCTTCCCCTACAATAATAAAAACATTTTTAAATGTTTTCATCTATAAATTTGATCTACAAACTTTGGTAAAGCAGAAATATTTTCAGACTAGTAAAGCATTTTGTCATAACCTCTTAGTTCATTTCCAGAGAAAATACCTAACATTGCATTAGGTTACTGAGAATTGCAAAGAAAGTAAAAATTGAACTAACAGATTTTCCCTACCACTGACCCCATGGAAAATTTTTCCAAAGAGAATACTACTAAGTTTTTCTCTAAACAGATGCATTTTTGGCAATACCAAATAATCCATTTTCTGCTCTATTTTAATATCTGCTGTTTCATTTCATGGTTTTTATTCTTCAATTCCAAATGACATTGTAAGTCAAATGAAAACTTCTCCAAAGTCATCAACTGGTACTTACTGCTATTTAATGGCAAAAGGGAAAAGAATCTTTGTATATTAATTTTTCCTTGATTGGAGAAGTTACTAAAAATGAGTTCAATTTGATATTTAAAAGGTTGAAAAGTTGAGAGATTTGAAATTCACTTATGTGTTTACTCTGTCCCTCTCTCCCTCTCCTCCCTCCCTCCCACCCTCCCTCTTCCTTCCTCCTTCCTTCCCTTTGTCTTTTTCTTTCTCTCCCTTGGTCTCTCTCCATCTCTCAAGTGCACACACACATGATACTGTTTATCTGTATTTCAAAGGGTATGAAAGAAAGAATGATTGAAAAGATACAAAACTGAGAGTTGAACTGAAAAGGACAGCTTGCTTTACAAGCAGCTGAGCTGACCCCAATTTGATCCTCTGCACCACATATAGTCCTACAAGCACAGGCAGGAACAGTGCTGGAGACTACCAGGTATAGCCCAACATGATATCTCCTGAAAGACTGAGTGCTGTGGTTATATTCTGGGGGTTGGGAGGTTGGTCCTAGATTTCCATTCTTTCTCTGATAAAGGACTTCTCCTTAATCCTAAATGCTGTGAAAATATAATGATATTTCCAGAGTATCTTATTTTGCCCCAATTATATCTTGGAGAATACCATGTAGAAATCTTTGGACATTCATAGCATCAATTTCAATTCATTTGGTCAGCTTTGAGGACAACCAGGATGTGATGGGGTCTAGAAGAAAAGAGTAGACTCTGTGTTCATGAATTTTACAGAAAAGAAGTACAGGGCTCTATGAGAGCACTTGACAAACAGAACTAAGTCTGCCCTCAAGTGGTTCTACAATTGGCCTGCACATTAGTCACCAGGAGAAATTTTAAAACACTCTTTTCTAGGTCCCACACCTAGAGCTTCTGATGTCACTGGTCTGGAAGGTTGCTTCAGAATCTTAGAAATTTCCTAGAGGGGCTAAGAGTTTAGTTAGAATAATAGAGCACAAGCTAAACATGTACAAAACCCAGGATTTATCTCTTACCACACAGCACCACCCCTCACCCCAGAGACAACTGTAGCCTCTTGAAATAAACCCCTCAGAGTCTAACATACCACAAAGATGGAAATTCTCTGCTACAGGCAGAGTTCTCCAGATGGACATGCATCAGGAGGATCCTTTAGAGCAATTGTAAAATTGATGGGGGTATTCCACACTGAGTCTTGTACTTGGTTGTATGAGGAAGAGGCCCAAAATATCATCATATCACCAGGAGACATGGTTGCTCTGGGCAGGGATTTTAATCCCAAACCATCAAATATATGCACTACTGGAAGGGATCCTGTGTGAGAAAAGGAAGGGAAAAGAATAGAATATTTCAGAGAGTAAAGACCCAAGAGGAGAGATCTCAAGGGTAAATAAATTGAGAAGCACTACTGGAAGGGATCCTGTGTGAGAAAAGGAAGGGAAAAGAATAGAATATTTCAGAGAGTAAAGACCCAAGAGGAGAGATCTCAAGGGTAAATAAATTGAAATATTGGTAGTATTGCCCAACTTTCAGGAAATGGGAAAATCGTGCAAGCTGAGGCCAAAAGGAAAAAAAGGTAAATTCTGGACCTGTCAATGTGGTTTTCACTGAGGAGGAAATGGCAGGCAACAGCATCAGTCCCTGAAGTTTCAGGTTATTAAAGATCCAGGCTAGTTTACTATTAAAAGATAATAGTACCTGTTACAGGTAGAACATTTATCTTATAGCTTTTATGTTAACACCTTTGCAAACATCTTCTTCTTCATTGTCATCTTCTTATTTGCAACCCACATCAGGAATTGAAGTTGGGTTAGCTGAACGCAAGGCAAGCAATCACTTTACTATATACTATCTTTCTGGACCCAATATTTTCTTTTTATGTCATCTAATTCTAACAGAAACCTTGAGACAAAAAAAGCTAATGCTCCCCTTTTTTAAATTTCTTCTTCCTTCTCCTCCTCCTCTTCTTCATCCAGCTCTTCTTCATCTTCTTGCTCTTCTACTTCTCCTCCTCCACTTCCTCCTCCTTCCTCTTCTTCGTATGTGTGTGCATGTGTGTGTGTGAATAAAAACATCAAATCGAAGGACTAGGACTTGAACCTAAGAATTCATCCCCCTAGTCCAAGTATAATAAACTATTCAAGGACTTACTGTTTTATTGGTTTTGTTGTTGTTGTTGTTGTTGTTGTTGTTGTTTGGGATCCATGCCTAGTGGTTCTGAGGGATTATACCTGACTTTGTGCTCAGGCATTGATCCTGGTAATGTTTGGGGGGGGGGCACATATATAGCGATGCTAAAATTTGAACCAAAGTCAGCCACATGTAGGCAAGTTCCTTACTTACTGTACATTTTCTCTGCAGCCTCTGTTTGGCTTTTGTTTGTTTTCTTTTCAAATTCTCTTCAGAATAAGATTGACTCCTATTTTGGCTCTCCAATCATTTAAAGATTCAAGAATGTATCATTTCCTGAGGCTGGAGAGATAGCATGGAAGTAGGGCGTTTGCCTTGTATGCAGAAGGACAGTCGTTCAAATCCCGACATCCCATATAGCTCCCCGAGCCTTCCAGGAATGATTTCTGAGCATAGAGTCAGGACTAATCCCTGAGCGCTGCTGGGTGTGACCCAAAAACAAACAAACAACAAAGATTGTATCATTTCCTTTGCCCTAACTATAAAGTATTGCATATTTGTAGGTAAGATTTGGAAAATTCGAAGACACAGTCATACAAAATTCTCCTCTCAGAAATAATCACTATAAATAGTTACTTCTCCTTCCGGCAGGCATTTTCTTTAAAAAGGTGTGTGACCAGTGTTGGCAGTCAGTCCACTGCTTGCCTTTTTTATTTTAATATGACACGACCAGATTTCTACATAATTTAACTATATGATTTTTTAAAATAATATCTCTATTTAAACACCGTGTTTACAAACATGATTGTAATTGGGTCTCAGTCATAAAAAGACACCCCCCACATCAATGCAACATTCCCACCACCAATGTCCCCCATCTCCCTCCTCCCCCACCCCCTGCCTGTATTCAAGACAGGCATTGATTTTTAAATGTAAAACTGCTCATTCTTGGGCATAAGAATCATCTGGGAAAGTTCTTTTTAAAAAACTACACTTGGGACATTGGTGATGAGAATGTTGCACTGGTGAAGGGTCTTAAAAAATAAAACAAATTAAAAACTACACTTTCCAGAGTCAGAAAGATAGTACAGTGGGTATGGCCCTTACTTTGCACACAGACATGCCAGTTCAAACTCCAGAATTCTATATGGCCCCCCAAGCCTGCTGAGAATTTCTGAGTGCAGAGCCAGTAACACTGGGTATGGTCCTAAAACAAACAAAAAGAAAAACCTTACATTTTTGAGCGATTCCCAACTCACTCCACCCTTAAATTAAGACTTCCTGGTGCTGTTCAGATAAATGAGAGCTTAACTGTCTCTCACCAGAGAACCATGAGGTTACATATTGCTAAATATTGTTTTCTCTTTCTATTTAAGCTGTCTCAATGTTTAATTCCCCAATGAACATTCGGTTGTTGCTAAATTTTCTACCTGAAAGAACTGCTACAATTGCATCGTATCTCCTTGTATAAACCCTTGTCTATATATTTGATGGTTTGGGATTAAAATCCTGCTTAGAAAATTGTTGGTCCATAGGATATATGGAGATATATATATATATATATATATATATATATATATATATATATATATATATATATATGTTTAAGGTTTATTCATATAATCTCAAAGAAAGCTATAGCAAAGACCTACTGACAGGATAAAAATCAATAGAAAACTGAAATGACCTACATATATTAGGACATGTCTCACACTGAATGGGTAGCTTTTGGCACTGATTCTTCTAAGTAAAAGACAACCATTAACATTTATCTTCTTGCTTAGCACACAGACACTCCAGACTTCCTACAAACCCAGCACTCCTAGAGATGATCTCACCTCTGGAGTCATGCAACCTTTTTATGCCTCTTGGGAAGACCAAGTAATGAGCCTTTTTAATTTACCTAAGTATCTCCTTGCTTTCTTTTTTGTTTTTTGTTTGTTTGTTTTCATTTGGTTGGTTTTGGGTCACACCTGGCAGCCTCAGGTGTTACTCCTAGCCTACGCTCAGAAATTGCTCCTGGCAGGCTCAGGGGACCAGATGGGATGCCGGAATTTGAACCACCATCCTTCTGCATGCAAGTCAAACACCCTACTTCCACGCTATCTCTCTGGCCCCTTTGCTTTCTATTGACCCCCATCTCTTCTAGGTGGAGCCTTGATCTACATTTCCTCTATAAGTCAGAATAAGTATATGCACAGTTCTACCCATACTTGTTATGTTGTCTGGTTAGCAACCATTTATTTCACTCCCCCTGCTTAGTACATCCTGATACAAAAATAGGATTCTTCCTCAAGCACTGAACCATCTTGATTATCCCCCTTTTTTTTATGCTGGCAGATATGAAAACTATCTTGTTTCCTATCAACTACTGATTTCCCAGCATCTGACAATTGTTCTCAAAACATGTTTTCTAAGTGAAGAGATGAGATTGAGCAACCTCCCTTTCATATTCAAGATTTGTGACATGCATAAACTCTTGGAATATTTAAAAACAAACTTGACAAAACAGTTTGCAAACAGCCATATGGTGCTTTGCTCGGAGGACTTGCTAAGAATGAAAATATCCTTATCTCAGTTCCTCTGAACTGAATCAATAAAATCATTGAAATAGCTCATAAGAACTCAAAAGCATAATAGTTGTGCTATTTTCCCAACCAGATGAGGCTTTGTGCCCCCCAACTCATGTGCCCTGGTCTGGAGCTTCATCTATTCAGAGAAAAGATTACTTTCCTAATTATCACAGGGCAATTAATTACCAAGTTACACAGCATTTCAGAATTCACACAATTGGACTGGATTTGGATTCTATCTCATATTTATTTATATTCCTCAACTGCAGGTAACATTAAAAAAATACCTGATGGGGGAGCCAGAGAGATAGTATGAAGGTGGTGTGTTTGCCTTGCATGCAGAAGGACTGTAGTTCGAATCCCGGCATCCCGTATGGTCCCCTGAGCCTGCCTAGAGCGATTTCTGAGCATAGAGTCAGGAGGAACCCCTGAGTGCTGCCAGCTGTGCTCAAAAACAAAAAAAAAAAAAAAATGTCTGGTGGGAGGACAGAGAGATAGCATGGAGGTAGGGTGTTTGCCTTGCATGCAGGAGGGAGGTTTGAATCCCTGCATCCATGTGGTCCCCCGAGGCTGCCAGGAGCAATTTCTGAGCATAGAGCCAGAGGTAACCCCTAAGCACTGTCGGGTATGACCCAAAAACAAACAACCACAACAACAATGTCTGTTGCTTAAAACTGGAGGAAAAAATACACTAGGTAGGGTACTTGCCTTGTCCTTAGCCAACCTGGATTTGATTGATCATCAACACCACATATTGAACATAGAGCCAGGAAAAAGTCCTGAGCACTGCTGGGTATGACCCCCAAAGCAAAAGGCAAACAAGCAAAAAAACAATGATAGTTGTCCCATCAATATAGATAAAAAATTGAGTGAATATATTTTAATTATCTTTATTTAAACACCGTGATTAAAAATATAATTATAGTTGCATGATTACAGTCATGAAAAGAACACCCCCCCTTCACCAGTGCAAAATTCCCACCACCAATTTCCCAGATCTCCCTCCTCCCTACCCCACCCACACCTGTTTTTGAGACAGGCTTTCTACTTCCCTCATTCATTCACATTGTTATTATAGTTTTCAGTGTAGTTATTTCTCTAACTGCACTCATCACTCTATGTGGTGAGCTTCATGTCATGAGCTGCACATACCAGTCCTCATGTCTCTTGTCTCTGAGATACTGTTAAAAATATCTTTCATTTTTCTTAAAACCCATAGATGAGTGAAACCATTCTGCGTTTTTCTCTCTCCCTCTGACTTACTTCACTCAGCATAATAGATTCCATGTACATCCATGTATAGGAAAATTTCATGACTTCATCTCTCCTGTCAGTTGCATAATATTCCATTATATATATGTACCACAGTTTCTTTAGCCATTCATCTGTTGAAGGGCATCTTGGTTGTTTCCAGAGTCTGGCTATTGTAAATAGCGCTGCAACGAATATAGGTGTGAGAAAGGGGTTTTTGTATTGTATTTTTGTGTTCCTAGGATATATTCCTAGGAGTGGTATATCTGGATCGTATGGGAGCTCAATTTCCAGTTTTTGGAGGAATCTCCATATCGCTTTCCATACAGGTTGGAGTAGACGGCATTTCCACCAGCAGTGAAAAAGAGTTCCTTTCTCTCCGCATCCTGGCCAGCACTGCTTGTTTTCCTTCTTTGTGATGTGTGCAATTCTCAGTGGTGTGAGGTGGTACCTCTTAGTAGATTTGATTTGCAACTCCCTGACAAATAGTGATGTGGAGTATCTTTTCATGTGCCTTTTGGCCATTTGCATTTCTTCTTTTACAAAGTGTCTGTTCATTACTGTCCCCATTTTTTGATGGGGTTAGATGTTTTTTTCTTGTATAGTTCTGTCAGTACATTGTATATTTTGAATATTAGTCCCTTATCTGATGAGTATTGGGTGAATAATTTTTCCCACTCAGTGGGTGGCCTTTGTATTCTGGGCACTATCTCCTTTGTTATGCAGAAGCTTCTCAGCTTAATATAGTCCTATTTGTTTATCTCTTCTTCCACTTGTTTGGAGAGTGCTGTTTCCTCCTTAAAGATGCCTTTAGTTTCAATGTCATAGAGTGTTTTACCTACATGTTGTTCTATATACCTTATAGTTTTAGATCTGTTATCAAGGTCTTTAATCCATTTGGATTTTACCTTCATACATGGTGTTAACTGAGGGTCTGAGTTCACTTTTTTGCAAGTGGCTAACCAGTTGTGCCAACACCACTTGTTGAATAGGCTTTCCTTGCTCCATTTAGGATTTCTTAGTCCTTCATCAAAAACTAGGTGGTTATATGTCTGAGGGACATTCTCTGAGTACTCAAGCCTATTCCACTGATCTGAGGGTCTGTCTTTATTCAAATACTATGCTGTTTTTATAACTACTGCTTTGTAATACAGCTTAAAATTGGGGAAAGTAATGCCTCACAAATTTCTTTTCCCAAGGAGTGCTTTAGCTATTCAAGGGTGTTTATTGTTCCAAATGAATTTCAGAAGTGTTTGATCCATTTCTTTGAAGAATGTCGTGGGTATCTTTAGACAAATCGCGTTAAATCTGTACAATGCTTTTGGAAGTGTTGCCATTTTAATGATGTTGATCCTGCCAATCCATGAGCAGGGTATGTGTTTACATTTCTGCATGTCCTCTCTTATTTCTTGGAGCAGTGTTTTATAGTTTTCTTTGTATAGATCCTTCACATCTTTAGTCAGGTTGACTCCAAGATATTTGAGTTTGTGTGGCACTAATGTGAATGGGATTGTTCTCGTAATGTCTATTTCTTCCCTATCATTATTGGTGTATAAAAAGGCCATTGATTTTTGTGTGTTAATTTTGTAGCCTGCCACTTTGCTATATGAATTTATTATTTCTAGAAGCTTTTTGGTAGAGTCTGTAGGTTTTTCTAAGTAGAGTATCATGTCATCTGCAAACAGGGAGAGCTTGTCTTCTTCCTTTCCTATCTGGATTTCCTAGATATCTTTTTCTTCCCTAATCACTATAGCAAGTACTTCCAGTACTATGTTGAATAGGAGTGGTGAGAGAGGACAGCCTTGTCTTGTACCAGAATTTAGAGGGAAGGCTTTTGGTTTTTCTCCATTGAGGATAATATTTGCCATGGGCTTGTGGTAGATGGCCTTAACTATATTGAGAAAGGCTCCTTTTATTCCTATCTTGCTGAGAGTTTTCATTAAGAATGGGTGTTGAACCTTATCAAATGTTTTTTCTGCGTCTATTGATATGACTATGTGATTTTTATTTTTCCTGCTGTTGATGTTGTATATTATATTGATAGATTTATGGGTGTTAAACCATCCTTGCATTCCTGGGATAAAACCTACTTGATCATAATGAATGATCTTCTTGATGAGGCATTGGATCCTGTTTGCCAGGATTTTGCATCTGTATTTATCAGGGATATTGATCTGTAATTTTCTTTTTTGGTAGCATCTTTATCTGGTTTTGGTATTAAGGTGATGTTGGCTTCATACAAGCTATTTGGAAGTGTTCCTGTTTTATTAATTTCATAAAAGAGCCTGGCCAGGATTGGTAGTAGTTCCTCTTGAAAGGCTTGAAAGAATTCATTCGTGAATCCATCAGGGCCTGGGCTGATTACGGTTTTAATTTCCTCGATAGTTGTGGGGGGTGTTTAGATATGCTACATCTTCTTTATTCAAATGTGGAAGGTTATATGAGTTCAGAAATTTAGCCATTTTATCCAGATTCTCATATTTAGTGGCATAGAGTTTATCAAAGTATTCTCTGAATACCCTCTGAATCTCTACAGTATCTGTAGTGATCTCCCTCTTTTCATTTCTAATACGGATTATCAAGTTTTTCTCTCTCTTTTTCTTTGTGAGTTATGCCAATGGTCTATCGATCTTGTTTATTTTTCTTCTTATTTTTTTATTTAAACAACTTTATTACATAATAATTGTGTTTGGGTTTCAGTCATGTAAAGAACACCACCCATCACCAGTGCAACATTCTCATCACCAATGTCCCAAATCTCCCTCCTCCCCACCCAACCTCCGCCTGTACTCTAGACAGGCTTTCTATTTCCTTCGTACATTCTCATTATTCAGATAGTTCAAAACGTACTTATTTCTCTAACTAAACTCATCCCTATTTGTGGTTAGCTTCATGAGGTGAGCTGTAACTTCCAGCTCTTTTCTCTTTTGTTTCTGAAAGTTATTATTGCAAGAATATCTTTCATTTTTCTTAAAATCCATAGATGAGTGAGACCATTCTGCGTCTTTCTCTCTCTCTCTGACTTATTTCACTCAGCATAATAGATTCCATGTACATCCATGTATAGGAAAATTTCATGACTTCATCTCTCCTGACAGCTGCATAATATTCCATTGTGTATATGGACCACAGTTTCTTTAGCCATTCATTTGTTGAAGGGTATCTTGGCTGTTTCCAGAGTCTTGCTATGGTAAATAGCGCTGCAATGAATATAGGTGGAAGGAAGGGATTTTTGTATTGTATTTTTGTGTTCCTAGGGTATATTCCTAGGAGTGGTATAGCTGGATCGTATGAGAGCTCAATTTCCAGTTTTTGGAGGAATCTTCATATCGCTTTCCATAAAGGTTGGAGTAGACAGCATTCCCACCAGCAGTGGATAAGAGTTCCTTTCTCTCCACATCCCCGCCAACACTGCTTGTTCTCATTCTTTGTGATGTGTGCCAATCTCTGGGGTGTGAGGTGGTACGTCATAGTTGTTTTGATTTGCATCTCCCTGATGATTAGTGATGTGGAGCATTTTTTCATGTGTCTTTTGGCCATCTGTATTTCTTCTTTATCAAAGTGTCTGTCCATTTCTTCTCCCCATTTTTTGATGGGATTAGACCTTTTTTCTTGTAAAGTTCTGTCAGTGCCTTGTATACTTTGGAGATTAGCCCCTTATCTGATGGGTATTGGGTGAATAGTTTCTCCCACTCAGTGGGGGGCTCTTGTATCCTGGGCTCTATTTCTTTTGAGGTGCAGAAGCTTCTCAGTTTAATATATTCCCATCTGTTAATCTCTGCTTTCACTTGCTTGGAGAGTGCAGTTTACTCCTTGAAGATGTCTTTAGTCTCAATATTCTGGAGTGTTTAACCTACGTGTTGTTCTATATATCGGGCTGGGTGCAGTATTCTCGGTGAGGCATTCATTTCATTCAGTCTTGTCACAATATCCCACCACTGTCTTCTGGCCTTGAGAGTTTCTTGTGATATGTCTGCTGTAAGTCTTAGGGATGCTCCTTTGAATGTAATTTCCCTTTTTGATCTTGCTGCTTTCAGTATTCTATCACTATATATGGGATTTGTCATTGTAACGAGGATGTGTCTTAGGGTGTTTATCTTTGGGCCTCTTTTAGCTGGTACTCTTTGGGCATGCAGGATTTGATTGCATGTAGTCTTTAACTCTGGGAGTATCTCTTTGATGACGCCTTTGACAGTTGATTCTTCCTGGAGATCTCTTTCCTGGGTTTCTGGGACTCCAATGATTCTTATGTTGTTTCTGTTGAATTTATCAAAGACTTCTATTTTCATCTGTTCGCATGCCTTGAGTACTTTTTCCATTGCCTGTTCGTTTGTCTTAAGGTTCTTTTCCAATTTCTTCTGTTGTGTTGAGTTTTTCTGCATCACGTCTTCCAGTACTCCGATTCTCTCCTCAGCTGCTGATACCCTGTTGGCGAGGCTATCCATTGAGGTTTTCAGTTGAGCAACTGTGTATTTCAGATCTGTTATTTCAGTTTGAAGTTTTCTTATTTCTGTCTTTCTCTTCAGATCAATTTATCCTTTTTTTGAGTTCTACGAACATATTTCATATTTCTATTCTAAACTCCTTTTCTGAGAGGTTAATCAGGTGGTTGAAATTTATTAGGTCATCCGAGCTTCCGTCTTCATTCTCTGTTGATGGTGTTTGCCTGCGAGTTTTCCCCATTGTCACGCTTGTAGTGTGGTTTTTCCTGCGTGTTGTGGTGGGGTTCATTGATTAGAAAGAGTGCGTGGCCGTGAAGCGAAGCAGCCGCGCTCTTCTGCTGCCTCTAGTTGACAGTTTATTGGGAGTACACTCTCTAGGCCTCTGAGCAAATCTTCAAGGATTCAGAAGCACAGACAGGAGAAATTTCTCTTGAAGTTCAGAGTGAACAAAGGCACAGCAGGGCGAAGCCTCCATGGCCAGAGACCTTAGCTTATTGGACAGTGACCCCCGCAGCCAGAATGTACTTACTGGGCAGCTTCAAAACACAGTTTTTTGGGGGTGCACTCCCTAGGCCTCTGAGGAAATCTTCAGGGGTTCAGAAGCACAGGCACACAGGCACAGGCAGGAGAAGTTTCCCTTAAAGTCCTCAGAGTGTGGATGATCTTCTTAATGAGGCATTAAATCCTATTTGCTAGGATCATGTTGAGGATCTTTGCATCTATATTCATCAGTGATATTGGTCTGTAATTTTCTTTTTTGGTAGCATCTCTGTCTGGTTTAGGTATCAAGGTGATGTTGGCTTCATAGAAGCTATTTGGAATTGTTCCTGTTTTTTCGATTTCATGAAAGTGTCTTGCCAGGATTGGTAGAAGTTCCTCTTGAAAAGTTTGAAAGAATTCATTAGTAAATCCATCTGGGCCTGGGCTTTTGTTTTTGGGCAGACATTCGATTACTGTCTTAATTTCCTCAATAGTGATGGGTGTGTTTAGATATGCTACATGCTCTTCATTCAACCATGGAAGATTATAAGAGTCCAAAAATTTATGCATTTCTTCCAGGTTTTCATTTTAGTGGCATAGAGTTTCTCAAAGTTGTTTCTGATTTTCCTTTGAATCTCTGCCATATCAGTAGTGATCTCTCCTTTTTCATTCCTAATACAAGTTATCAAGTTTCTCTCTCTCTTTCTTTGTTAGATTTGCCAGTGGTCTATCAATCTTGTTTATTTTTTCAAAGAACCAACTTCTGCTTTTGTTGATCTTTTGGATTGTTTTTAGGGTTTCAACTTCATTGATTTCTGCTCTCAGCTTTGTTATTTCCTTCTATCTTTCTATTTTGGGGTACTTTGTTGAGTACTTTCTAATTTTATGAGCTGTGTCATTAAGCTATTCAGGTATGCCCCTTCTTCTTTCCTGATGTGTGCTTACAAAGCTATAAATTTTCCTCTAAGTACCGCTTTTGCTGTGTCCCATAGGTTCTGATAGTTTGTGTCTCCATTGTCATTTGGTTTCAGGAAGGTTTTGATTTTCTTTTTGATTTTATCTCGGACCCACTGGTTATTCAGTATTAGGCTGTTTAACTTTCAGGTATTAACATTTTTCTTCTGTGTCCCTTTGTAGTTCACATATAATTTCAGGGCCTTGTGGTCAGCAAAGGTAGCCTGCAAAATTTCTATCCTCTTGATATTATGGAGGTATGTTTTATGTGCTAGCATGTAGTCTATCCTGGAGAATGTCCCATGTACATTAGAGAAGAATGTATATCCAGGCTTCTGGGGGTGGAGTGTCCTGTATATATCTACTAGGCCTCTTTCTTCCATTTCTCTTTTCAGGTCTAGTATACTCTTGTTGAGTTTCAGTCTGGTTGACCTGTCAAGTGTTGGCAATGCCATTTTGAGGTCTCCCACAATTATTGTGTTGTTATTGATATTATTTTTCAGATTTGTCAACAATTTTATTAAGTATTTTGCTGGCCCCTCATTCGGTGCATATATGTTTAGGAGAGTGATTTCTTCCTGCTGTACATATCCCTTGATTAATACAAAATGTCCATCTTTGTCCCTTACAACTTTCCTACATATAAAGTTTGCATCATCTGATATTAGTATGGCCACTCCAGCTTTTTTATGGGTGTTGTTTGCTTGGATAATTTTCCTCCAGCCTTTTATTTTGAGTCTATGTTTTTTCTGACTATTCAGGTGCGTTTCTTGTAGGCAGCAGAAGGTTGGATTGAGTTTTTTGATCCATTTAGCCACTCTGTGTCTCTTAACTGGTGCATTTAGTCCATTGACATTGAGAGAAAGAATTGTCCTGGGAGTTAGTGTCATCTTTATATCGGAGTTTGGTGTATCTTTTGGTCAGTCTTGTCTTAAAGTAGGCCATTCAGTTTTCTTTTAAGAATGGTTTTGAGTCTGTAAAGTGTCTGAGCTGTTGTTTGTCTGTGAAACCATGTATTGTTCCTTCAAATCTGAAAGTGAGTTTTGCTGGGTGCAGTATTCTAGGCGAAGCATTTATTTTATTGAGTTTTGTCACTATGTCCCACCATTGCCTTCTGGCCTTGAGTGTCTCCGGTGACAGGTCTGCAGTAAATCTCAAGGATGTTCCCTTGAATGTAATTTCTCTTTTCAATCTTGCTGCTTTCAGAATTCTGTCTCTATCTGTGGGATTCGTCATTGTGACTAGGATGTGTCTTGGGGTGTTTTTTCTGGGGTCTCTTTTAGTTGGTACTCTTCAGGCATGCATCACAAGTATTCTTTAGCTCTGGTAGTTTCTCTTTAATGATGTTCTTGGCCGTTGATTCTTCCTGGAGATTTTCTTCCTTGGTCTCTGGCACTCCAATGATTCTTAAGTTGTTTCTGTTGAGCTTATCATAGACTTCTATTTTCATCTGTTCCCATTCTTTGAGTAATTTTCCATTGTTTGATCATTTGCTTTAAGGCTTATTTCCAATTTCTTCTGCTGTATGGAATTGTTATTCATCTCATATTCCAGTGCACTAATTCTATCCTCAGCTGCTGTTAACCTCTGGGAAAGCTCAACTATGTTTTTCTTCAATTCATCTACTGAGTTTTTCAGACCTGATATTTGACCTGAAATTTCAGTTTTGAGTTTTCTGATTTCTATCTTCATATTCTCTTGATTCTTATTAGTGTTCTCTTCTGTATTTCCTTTGAGTTCTTTGAACATCTTCCATATTGCGACTCTAAACTCCTTATCTGAGCGACTGACTAGTTGTTCGGTCATGTTCAAGTCATCAGAGTTGCCATCGTCATTCTCTATGTCTGGCGCTGGCCTGCATTGTTTCCCCCATTGTCACACTTGTATTGTGGGTTTTTCTACGTGTTGTGGTTGTATTCATTGGCTAAATGATGTGCATGCCTTCGAAGTGAAGTGGAGCTGCGTGCACCTCTGGCTCCTCCCTTTCTGGGTGTGTAAATTCACCTTCAGAAAAGGCTCCAGGGAAGGCGAGCCATCTGCAGAAGAGCCACACACAGGATGAAATCAGGCCGAAAATGCAGCACAGCACATAAAACCGGCAGATAGGGGTGCTGGCATCTGAGTTCCCAAAAATCCTTTAGAACTTTAATCCTAGTCTGAAATGAGTAATCCCCTCAGATGGTTGGGGCTTCCCATCCTCTTACTGACAAAGGTGAAAGAGCTTGAAGCCTCCAAAACCTTCACTGTGTTCTCCAGGGTCACCCAGAAAATTGACATTCACCTCTGAAGCAGGCAGGATCACCAGCAGGAATGCTGATGAAATCCAGTCTCAGGCAGCTGAAAACAGCATGACCCAAGATGGCTTCTGTACTCTTCTGACTCCTGGCAGAAAACAGCAGGAATCAGTGTGTGTATGTCCTGACCCACCTCTGAAGCAGGCAGGATCACCAGCAGGAACGTTGATGAAATCCAATCTCAGGCAGCTGTGAATCAGTCAAGATCACTGGCAGGAACCTCTTTATTATTTTTTCAAAGAACCAACTTCTGCTTTCATTGATCTTTCAGATTGTTTTTTGGGTTTCCATTTCATTGATTTCTGCTCTCAGCTTTGCTATTTCCTTCTGTCTCCTTATTTTGGTTCCTTTTGTTGATTATTTTCTAATTCTATAAGCTGCGTCATTAAGCTATTCATGTATGCTCCTTCTTCCTTCCTGATGTGTGCTTGCAAAGGTATAAATTTTCCTCTCAGTACCGCTTTTGCTGTGTCCCATAGGTTCTGATAGTTTGTGTTTTCAGTGTCATTTGTTTTCAGGAAATTTTTGATTTCTTCTTTGATTTCATCTCAGACCCACTGGTTGTTCAGTAGTAGACTGTTTAACTTCCAGGTGTTAAATTTTTTCTTCTGTGTTCCTTTGTAGTTCACATCTAACGTCAGAGCCTTGTGGTCAGCAAAGGTAGCCTGCAAAATTTCTATCTTCTTGATTTTATGGAGGTACGTTTTATGTGCCAGCATGTAGTCTATCCTGGAGAATGACCCATGTACGTTGGAAAAGAATGTGTATCCAGGTTTCTGAGGATGGAGTGTCCTATATATATCTACTAGGTCTCTTTCTTCCATTTCTCTTTTCAGGTCTAGTATATTTTTGTTGGGTTTCAATTTGGTTGACCTATGAAGTGTTGACAAGCCTGTGTTGAGGTCTCCCACAATTATTGTGTTATTATTGATATCTTTTTTCATATTTGTCAACAATTGTTTTAAATACTTTGCTGGTCCCTCATTGGGTGCATATATGTTTAGGAGAGTGATTTCTTCCTGCTCTACATATCCCTTGCTTAGTACATAATGTCCATCTTTGTCCCTTACAACTTTTCTGAGTATAAAGTTTGTATAATCTGATATTAGTATTGTCACTCCAGCTTTTTTAAGGGTGTTGTTTGCTTGGATGATTTTCCTCCAGCCTTTGATTTTGAGTCTATGTTTATTCTGACTATTCAGGTGTGTTTCTTGTAGGCAGCAGGTTGGGTTCAGTTTTTTGAGCCATTTAGCCACTCTGTGCCTCTTAACAGGTGCATTTAGTCCATTGACATTGAGAGAGATAATTGTCATGGGATTTACTGCCATCTTTGTGTAGAAGTTTGGTGTGTTTGTTGGTCTGTCTTGTCTTTAGAATAGATCTTTCAGTTTTTCTTTTAAGAATGGTTTTGAGTCTGTAAAGTTTCTGAGCTGTTGTTTGTCTGTGAAACCATGTATTGTTCCTTCAAACCTGAAAGTGAGTTTTGCTGGGCTCAGTATTCTTGGTGAGGCATTTATTTCATTGAGTTTTGTCACTATATCCCACCACTGCCTTCTGGCCTTGAGTGTTTCTGGTGACAGGTCTGTGGTAAATCTCAAAGATGCTCCCTTGAATGTAATTTCCCTTTTTGATCTTGCTGATTGCAGTATTCTATCTTTATCAGTGGGTTCATCATTGTGTCTAGTATGTGTCTTGGTGTGTTTTTCCTGGGGTCTCTTTTAGCTGGTACTCTTCGGGCATGCAGGATTTGGTCACATGTTTTCTTTAACTCTGGTATTTTCTCTGTGATGATGTTCTTGACCATTAATTCTTCCTGGAGATTTTCTTCTTGGGTCTATGGGACTCCAATGATTCTTCAGTTGTTTCTGTTGAGCTTATCAAAGACTTCTATTTTCATCTGCTCATATTCTTTGAGTAACTTTTCCATTGTTTGATCCTTTGATTTAAGGCTTTTTTCCAATCTCTTCTGCTGTGTGGAGTTGTTATGCATCACATCTTCCAGTGCACTAATTCTATCCTCAGCTGCTGTTAACCTATGGGAAAGCTCATCCATTATGTTCTCCAATTCGTCTACTGAGTTTTTCAGATCTGTTATTTGACCTGATATTTCCGTTTGGAGTTTTCTGATTTCTTTCTTCATATTCTCTTGATTCTTATTAGTGTTCTGATCTATACTTTCTTTGAGTTCTGTGAGCATCCTTTATATTTCTTCTCTAAACTCCATATCTGAAAGACTACCTAGGTGGTTGGCCATTGTTGGGTCATCAGAGTTTCCATCTTCATTCTCTATGCCTGAGATTGGTTTGCGTAGCTTTCCCATTGTCACGCTTATATTGTGGGTCTTTCTACATGTTGTGATGGTATTCATTGGCTAGGTGGAGTGCTCGGCCGCAAAGCAAAGTGGAGCAGCCATGCTCCTCTGCTTTGACCCCTTAAGAGGTGGGTTTATGGGGTCCAGCAGAGTCAGCTTTATCCACAACTTCAGCCCAGAAAGACTCACCTCAGCCGAGGCAAGCCATCAGGGGATGAGTGCCAGAGAAGATCAAAGTTCCCAGGTTGAAGCAAGCCGGGGGAATCCTCAAAAAGTCTGCTGAGCTTAAGGGGCTCAGCAGAGTCGAGTGAATATATTCTTAATTAATCATTGATCATCGATAACATTATTTTATCAAATTACTTGATAAAATTATTAAGATTACTCTGGTAGAAGCACACTGTTCACTCCTTTGGGTTCCAATTTTACTCAGTACTTGAAGAAAAGTCAGAAAACATGTCCTCATTTAACGAGAAAAGAGACTCAGAGAAATCTCCATCCTTAGAATAAATCCATCCTTAGAATAGTGCTCTCACAAAAGAAAAAAGAAAAAAGAATAGTGCTCTCAGGCTGTCAGGTACAAATAAAATTCTCTATTAATCTAGACCTTGAATAGCCATCACACCTGAAAAAACCAACTAAGCCAGGTACCCAGCTAAGCATGTCTCATAGTAAGTCAGATTATCTTATTTAATTGGAACTTTGAATTCCAGCTGGGAAGCTATATTGCATGAATGAGTTTTCCTATCAGTGAATATCAAGATATTCTCACTTTCAAAATAAACTCTGATAGAAAAGAAATAAATCAAACCTTTATAAGATCTAATGGATGTCAGAGCATTCTTTCTCTGACAGACATTCTAACCTTCTTCTTTGGAAGAAAAATAAAAGATTAATTGCCAACACAACTTAGTATAAAACTGAAATGCCTCCCTTATTTTATATTAAATTTATAGTACCTCCCACTATATCTGTTCTACAGGAGTAATTTTCTATATTGAATTATTTATATCTTCTTATAATCTGATACCTGATAAACATTTAAACATTTATAGATCACCTAATTCCAAGATGGTAATAAAGTAAATAAATTAATCCTGAAAATAAAAATCTGCATGTCCGAGCTCTGATACTCAGAATTTGTGCATCTGTTTATCTACTATCTTCCCCACACATACCTGTATGATTATTGCTGTACAACAGACAACTGATAATTGTTAAATAAATGATGAGTAACATAATCAGCATTATGAATTTGGATGGCAAGTTAGATGGTATCTGCAATAGCAGGGAATATGATAAATTCCAGTTCATTTGCATTGCAAGAGATTTCAGTGCATTCTACCTTGTTTTTGACATTTCTAACCAAAGTTTTGACAATGCAGGTGTTCTCCTGTGGTTCTAAAACTCATAATATAAACATATTTTTATGTGGTGCTAGTAGTAAAGATTTCTAACCAAGATATAAACTATTAAAAGAGAAAATTATGTTTTCTTCCTTAAAGTGACAAAATAAGATAATGTGTTGCTTCTGTTCTTCTGTACTTGTTTCCTATTATCACTACAAATATACATAAATGAAGTCACTTAAAAACACAAAATTACTACCTAATACTTCTGAAATTGGTGTTTCTGGACTAAATTTTAGGCTGAGTTCCTGCTGGAGGCTCTAACAAGAATTTGATTCCTTACCTTTTCCAGTTTCTAGAAGCTACTGCATTCATTGGCTTTTAGCTCCTTCTCCATCTTCAGATAATTACATCTTTAGATCTTCCTCGATCTCTACCCATGACTGTCCTGCCCACCTCTTTCCTTTATCAAGAGACACAACATGTCTATCAGCCCATCAATATGCCATTCCGAGTCAGTTCTTAATCACTCCAAAAGTAATAACAAATCCATTATTTATCACCCTGGATTAGTTTTACTAGTTCTGAGTTTTCATATAAATGGGATATGTACTATGCACTATTTTTTTGCTTGTTTTGGTTTGGTTTTTATTTTGTTTTGGGGTCACACCTGGTGGAGCTCAGGACTTACTCCTGATATTGCAGCCAGTAATCACTCCTGGTGGGTCAGGGGATCTTATAGAGTGCCAGGAATTAAATCTAGATCAGCTGCTTGTAAGGCAAGAGCACTACCCACTGTACTATCACTCCAGCCTCAATATACATTTTTTTGTGTTAGGCTTGTTCCACCATGTTTTTAAGCTTTGATCCATGTCATCACACTTATCAGTAGTTCATCATTGTTGTCTTGCTAAGTGGTGTTCTTTTTCTGGTTTTCATAGCATATCTGCTCCTGTAAAGTCATTTATATGAGCTGAGACCAGTGAAAGTCTAGTGGTGTTGCATGCTGATGACCAGGTTCAGTCCTTGACACCCATACAGTCTGCTGAGCACTGCCAGGAGCGATACTTCAACATAAGACAGAAATGTGCCCTGAGAACAGCTGGATGTGGCCAAAAACCAGAAGAAAAAAATTATGTGAACTGTTTTCAATCTGAGGCTATTACAAAAGAGCTACTGTAAATATAAAATATATCATGCTTCTTTAGAGCCATGTATTTCTCTTTCACTTGTAGAAACTCCTAGGAATAGAAACAATAGATCATACTATTTCCTTTCTTTTTCAGCTTAAATGTCATGCTTTTTTTCTATAAGCTTGAAGTAATTGGTCATTTTACAACTATTTTAGGAACCAAAAGTAGGGGATACTGTACAGTCTTTAGAGCACTGTCAGAAGCAAGCACTAAGCAGAGCAGTAGAAGCCCACGTACAACCAGATATAGCCTTTGCCCAACTATTTCAAAATCTATTTTTTGTTAACAGCAAATCTATTTGATATGTTAAGAACTTTTTTCTTTGTTTTGGACCATACCCAGTGGTGCTTCATTATTTGTATTTTTTTTTAATTATTGCACAAAAATTCTCTCTTCAGAGCTGAGATCTGGGGAGAAGAGTTATCTATAAAACAAAACTATTTGGAGCCAGCACTAGTGGTTTTTAGAAATCATACATGATTAACATGACTACATGAGCCAGCAGGTAAGGAATTCCTCTGGTCAAAAGGACTTTCTCAGGTTTTTTTCCATTCAGGATCACTATATCCTGCAAGATGGAGTTACTGACACTTCATTTTTTATTTGATATTTAACCTTATATGTCATATTTCTTCACAACCCCATTGCTTAACACAGTGCCTCACTCAGTCAAATAAAAATGGTGAATCAGGGAAAGAGTAAATTTAGACAAAAGTATTTAGAGCAAGGAAGCTTATCTTTGGGGTTTAATTTTGCATTTACAGTTCCAAGCATAGAAAATCATATTTCATTTACCAGAATATTTAAAGCCCAACAACAGCATAAGCACAGTAAAACAAGGTTGACATTTTAACTTTTTTGAGGGGGGTGATCACACCCAATGGTGGCAGTGCTCCGGAGTTACTCCTGGCTCTGTACTCAGAAATTGCTCCTGGCAGGCTCGGGGGACCATATGGGATGCCAGGAATCGCACTGGGTTCCATTCCAAGTTGGACACATATAAAGCAAATGCTGTAGCACTGTGCTATTGCTCTGGACCCAACATTTTAACTTGTTTTGTTCTGTTTTTTATTTTAAATATCACTGATATTTGAGCCTTGAACCAGAAGGGGATCCCCATTATTTGGGGGGGGACATTAGAAATAAAAGGCTATATTTGGAAATAAAATGAGGTTAGCTCACATGTATACTTAGATAAGACTGTCCAGGTCAGTGAGACGCTGGAGAAGGAAGAATGATAGAGAAACCCAGAGTTCACTGAGTTTTCTACTTTCTTCCCACTGTAGGAATGATCAGAGCCAAGTGCACTGTGTGATCAAGCAGAACAACCATCAGGTAAGATTAAATCAAGTAGGTGACCTGTGCAGGTTGCTCTGGCAATAAAGGAATAACTTTATGGTAATGATAGATGGGGGGGGTACCCAGAAATCCTCAGGACTTACTCCTGGGTCTACGCTCAGGAAACACTTTTAGCAGTGCTCCAGCAACCATATGTGATACAAATCAACATTGGCCACAAGTAAGGGAAGCACCTGTGCATTGTCTCTCTATTTCCTTTACATTACTTCAATTATAATAAACAGTTAAAATAATCAGTATTGAGGATTATGGATTGAGTATTTAGTGTTGAGGATTAAGACAGAATTAAGCTTTAGCAATTAAAAAGTAACTATGTTTTATAGCTCTTTTAGTTAAATTTCCTCCTATTTTTGCCTACAGTTTATAATGACCATTTTAACCATAGTTCAATCCTGCCCCTCAAGAAACAATTGGCAAGCCCAGTGGTTCTCAGTCCTGATGCTGACTGGAATAACTACAGTAACTTTTAAAAACATAACACCTGGGGCCAAAGAGATAGCATGGAGGTAAGGTGTTTGCCTTGCATGCAGAAGGTCAGTGGTTCAAATCTCAGCATCCCATAAGGTCCCCCGAACCTGCCAGGAGCAATTTCTGAGCATAGAACCAGGAGTAACCCCTGAGCGCTGCCGGGTGTAACCCAAAAACCAAAAAATAAAATAAAATAAAAACATAACACCTGGCTTAATGCTCAGTCATTCTTAACAGGGCTAGTGTGGTGGTCAAAGCACTGGACCACAGTGACTGATGCCACTAACAACAATAGTATCTTCGTAATAAAAGTAATTTAAGGCTCGGACCAAAATGAAGCTGAAAAGATACTCAGACAGCTGGCGCACATGCTTTGCACATGTGAGGCTGTAAGTTCAATTCCCAGTACCACATGGCACCCTGAGCACCATGAGCTATAGCTCCAGCACCACTGGGCCTGAGTATCACTACATTGAACCCTCTGGACTGGTGAGTTGAGCATTGCTGGGAGTGGCTCCAGGCCCCCTGAGCATTTCTTAGGGACCCCACACACATACTCTGCCCTCACCCATCTCACCACTGGCAAAAAAAAAAAAGTTGCCTTCTATTTAATCATTATTTACTATACAGTTAGCAGACCAGATGTTTAGAGCCAGGAGCTACCACTATATGTGAACAGATCAGAGGAAAATGAGCTGCAGCATGCATTTTGGATAATCATCACAGCCAAAGGAGAGCACAGAGTTGGTGTGGTACATTTAAAAACTCTGTCCAGTGACATTTGCTGTTCCCATAATTGATGCCAGGGTGGACCTGGCTGCTGCAGACTCATGAGACTGCTGTGCCTTTATAAGCTGAAGAATGAAGAACCCACAGGCTCTTTCCAGTTCAGAATCTGGGCAGAGCACAAGGAAAGCCCAGGGCTGCAAGTCAGCACACTTGGGTTCTATTCCTGGCTGCCTGCCACATCACCTCGGACGAGACCTTGAATTCAAATCAGGTCCTCTACCCCTTCAGGGAAAAGTGTGGGTTGATATTTTTAATTGAGTTATTTTTTTAATTTGCCTTTTTTTTTTGTTTTTAAGCCACACCCATTGAGGCTCAGAGGCTATTCAATGGCTCTGTTACTCCCAGCAGAGCTGAGGAGTCCAGATGGTACCAAGGTTGGAGGATGGAACCTGGTCTCCTACCTATTGCCCAGTCCATTGAACTATATCTATATTCCTTAATTGGGTGGATATTAAGGGACAAGTTAAAGCTCAGTATCAAGGTTTTGGTTCAGCAATGGAGCAAGTATAAAGAGCCTTGATTTTAATACCCCAAAACACACACACACTACTCAAAGTTTGCATAATAACTAAAAGGCATTCCAGAGGGTTTCTCTGTGGAAGAGAAGGTAGCCTACAGTAACATGATGGGGGACAGGGAGTGAGGAGATAGAGGGAGAGAGAGAGAGAGAGAGAGAGAGAGAGAGAGAGAGAGAGAGAGAGAGAGAGAGCATGAGCTCCAATGTTAGACTGGTTTAAGGGTCTAAGAGTGGTCTTAGGATCTAAGCTTACTCTAACCATATACCCCAAGTATTGCCAGCTGCCTCTGAAGTACCTCTGCAGTAACATGGAGTGCCTCTGAGTTTGAGTACTTCCCAGAATAGTGCTCTGGGGTTGACCCATTTGGAAATGGAAGACAGTTACTTGGGAGTCAGAAGACTTTGGCATAGCTGGAGCATTAATAGCATGAAGCAGAAGCAGGAGTCCCAGACATCAGTGGGCCCAGACACCACCTATTCTAAAAGTATTTCTGTGCCACGTTGGGAAGCTACAGTTATATCAGCAAAGGCACCTAGTAAGTGTTACCTTAAAGAGCACATGACACAGTCCGAGAGCAAGGATGAGGATGAGATCCCAGCCTGGTGGCCCAGAGTTTCAGTGAAGAGACCACTGCAGTACTGTACCTCTTTATCCAGGGCATGAAGTAAGGAATGAGCTCATCAGAACACAGTCCCTAAGTGTCAGGACACAATCTACAAGGGACAGAACATGACTTCAGCTAACTTTTTCAAACCAGCTTTTCATTTTGATTGTTCAGTCACAACCAGTAGAGCTTAGGGCTTAGTACTGGCTGTGTGCTCAGTGGTCTTCATCTGACAATGCTTGGGGAAGCATCTGTGGTGCTGGGGATTGTCAGCCAAATGCTAAGCAAGAGCCTTAACCCTATAAATCTCTATGATCCAAAATATCTATTGTTAATTTATTGGGCTTTTTTAGTGATCATGAGATTACAAAGTTATTCATGACTGGGGTTCAGGAATACAATGTTTTAACACTGATCCTTTCACCAGTTTCCACTTACTTGCACCAATACCTCTCCACCCCCATTTGCCTTCCACCTACCAGTCAGCTTCTAGTTTCGGTTTTTCTTGTTTAATTTTTGCACTGTGGTTTACAGCACTGTTGTGGAAAGGGTTTCATAAGTCACATTTGAGCACCTTTCAGTTTCTTCTCCCAGTTAAACACTTCCCTCATCCAGCAATGTTCCCTCCCCGTCTTATCCTAAAGTCCCCTCCAGCGGCATGTTGATATCAGTTCTTCTAATCTTTGTTTCCATTCATTATTCTACCTTCATATTTCTTTATCTCCCACATATGAGAAAGATCCTTCTGGGTTCGTCCCTCTCCCTCTGACTAACTTCACTCATCATGATAGTTTCTAGGTTTTTTCCATGTAGCAGCAAATTGCATGACTTTATTTTTTCTTATGGTAGAATAATATGTCATCACATACATGTGTCATAGTTTCTTTATCCAGTCATTTTTTTTTGACACTTGGGTTGTTTCCCAGTGTTGGCTATTGTGAATAGTGCTACAAGAAACCTAAGTGCAGATGTCTTTTGTCCATTTGTTTATTGGGCCCTTGGGTATCATCCAGGAAGTAGAGTTGCTGGGTCAAATGGAAGCTCAATTTCTAGATTTTTTTTAAAGAATACCCATACTGCATTCCAGAATGACTAGGCCAGTCAAAATTCCCACCAGCAGGGTATAAGGGTCCCTTATTTTTCTGCTTCTGTGCCAGCGGCGATTATTCTTTTGCCTTTTTAATATGTGCCAGTCTGTATAGTGTGATTATATCTCAATGTTGTTTTGATTTGCACCTCCCTGATGATTAATGATATATAGCTTTTTTTTTTCATGTGTCTTTTGACCAATTGATTTCTTTGAGGAAGTTTCTTTTAATTTCTTCTCTTCACTTCCTAATAGGCTTGGCTTTTTGCTTTTATAATGTTATGCCAGTACCTACTTATGTTTGATGATAATTCTTTATTTGATGTATGTTGAGTAAATTTTGTTTGTGTGCCATATCCAGCAGTGTTCAGGGGTTACTCCTGGTTTTGTACTCAGAAATCACTCCTGGCAGGCTTGGGGATCATATGGGATGCTGAGGATCAAACCTGGGCTGGCCATGTGCAAGGCAAACATTCTACCTGCTGTGCTATAGCTCTGGCTCCTGGGTAAATAAGTTGACTTATTCTGTAGATTGTCTTTACATCCTACCACATTTCCTTGGAGGTACAGAAAACTCTTAATTTAATGCAGTCATATTTGTTTTTCTTTGCTTGGTCAGTGGTATTTCTTCTTTGAAGATGCCATTAGCTTCATTGTCATGGAGAGTTCTGCCTATATTTCCTTTTATGGACCTTATTGTCTCAGATCTGATATCAAGGTCATTAATACATTTTAATTTGACTTTTGTGCATCATGTTAGAAAGAAGTCTAAGTTTATTTTTTTTTCATGTAGCTTGCCAGTTTTCACAACACCACTTAAGAGGTTTTCCTTGCTCTGCTTCATTATTTTTTGCACCTTTATTGAAGATTAACTGATCATATACCTGAGGATCTATCTCAGGATATTCAACTCTATTCCATCTAGCTGAACAATTGTCTTAATTCCTGTGCCATCTGTTTTAATTACTGTAACTTTGTAATACAGCTTGAAATTTGGAAAAGTTATATTTCCCACCTCCTTTTTTCCTAAGATTACTTTAGCTAGTGGGGGTAGTAGAGTAGTTATTGTTCCATATGGATTTCAGGGATGTTTGGTCTATTTATTTAAAAAATTGATATAATGATAGGGACTGCATAGAATCTATACAATGCTTTGGGGAGTATTTCCATTTTAGTGATGTTAATCCTACTAATCCATGAGCAGGGGGTGGGTCTCTATTTTCTCATATCCTCTTTTATATTTTGAAGTAGTTTTTTATAATAGTCTTTATATAGGATCAGGAATATTTTCGTTTTCTCTTTGATTTTCTCTCTCACCCACTGGTTGTTCAGTAAGAAGCTATTCAATTTCCAGGTGTCTGAGTTGTTTCTCCATTTCTGTTTGCAATTAGCTTCTATTTTCAGTGCATCATGACCTGAGAAGATAGTTGGTTTGATTTCCAGCTGCATGTCTGTGTGGAAGTATGTTTTGTGTTCCAGCATGTGGTCTATTTTGAAAAATTCCTCATGTGCACTAGAGAAGAATGTAGGTTTGGCTTTTTGAGTCTGAAAAGACACACACATATGTATGTATATAAGTATATACATACATATATCTGTGTATATATATATATGTATATATATATGTAAAACCCCACTTCAAAGCAAGTATTTTCTTAATGAGCTTTAGTCTAGTTGATCTATAGAGAGATGACAGCATTGTTGAAGTCTTCAACTATTATTATTTCTATTACTATGTTGCTATCAATGACTTTCTTTGAATTTATTAGCAGTTATTGCTTTGAGTATTTGCTAGTCCCTAAGTCTACATATGTTTAGGAGTGTGAGTTCTTGCTAATCTTCTTATGCCTTGAACATTAAGAAATGATCTTCATTAAGAAATGAAAGCACAGCAGTAGGGCATTTGCATGCAACTTGCACGCGACTGACACAGGACTGATCTGGGTTCAATCCCCAGCATCCCATATGGTCCCCTGAGCCAGGAACAATTTCTGAACGTAGAACCAGGAGTAACCCCTGAGCATCACTGGGTGAGGCCCAAAAACAAAAACAAACAAACAAAAAGAGAAATAATCTTCACTGGCTCTTATAACCTTTTTTAGACTGAGATCTATGTCATCTGATACTAGTATGGCCACCTTGGCCTTTTGAAGAAATTGTTTGCTTGAAAATGTCTTTGAGTCTGTGTTGCTTTGGCTATTTATAAGTGCTTCTTGCAGAGAGCAGAATGTTGAATTTAATTTTATAAACCATCCTGTCAGTCTGTGTTTTTTAATTAGTGTGCTTGTCCCATTGACACTGACAGAGATTACTGTCATGAAGATCTGAATCCTATTTCAGCTTAGGTTCAGTGCATTCGTGGAATTTTTCTTGTCTTAAAGTAGCTCCTTTTAGTTCCTCTTGTAAGATGGTTTTGAGTCCATGAAGTTCCTGAGTAGTTGTTTATCTCTGAAGTTGTGTATTATTCCTTAAAATTTGAATGAAAGCCTGGGCTAAGTAAAGTATTCTTGGTGGTACATTCATTTCATTAAGCCTTTTTTTTTTTTTCACTATATCCCACCACTGTCTTTGGATCCAGAAGGTTTCACTTGATAAACCTGCTGTAAATCTTAAGGATACTCCTTTGTATGTAATTTCCCTCTGGATCTTCTTGCTTTCAGTAATTCTATCTATATGTATGGCTTTTGTCATTAGAATGTGTCTTAGAGTATTTTATTTGTATTTTTTCTTAGCTGGTAGCCTTTGGGCATCCAGGATGTGGGCACCTGTGCTCTTCAGCTCTAGGAACTTCTCAACAATGATCTCTTTGATTGTTGCTTCTTCATCAGGGTTGTCTTCCTGGTTTTCTGGAACTCTGATTATTCTTATGTTGTTCCTTTTGAATTCATCCCCAAATTCTCTTGTCAACTGTTCATTTATTTGAGGTTTTTTTCATTTTCTGTTGTTCTCTGGAAGTTTTTTATGTCTCATTTGGGAGTTCACTGATATTGTCCTAATCTACTGTTACTCTACTGCTGAGGCCTTCCACTGAGTTTTTCACTTCACCTATCAAATTTTTTAGTTTTGTTATTTCTACTATAATTTCCTCACTCCTTTTACACCCTCTTGTGTTTTTCTGTCTATTTGTCCCACAGTTTCTTTGAGCTCCTTAAACATATTTACTCTTGAACTTCCTTATTAAAGAGGTTATATAGCTAGTTGTTACTAGTTAGGCCTTCAGGGCTACCATCTTTACTCATAAGCATGATGAAGTTTTGTGTTGCTTTTCCATTGTGACTTTTGCTGTCTGGCGGTATTGTCTGTGTGTTGTTGTATGGCTAGATGACTGAAGTTATGATGTTTTTGTATGTTGCCAGTGAGATATAAAAAGGTAAGGAAATGTCAGCCTTTGCTTCAAGGTCCTGAGCTGGGGGACAAAATGGAGATCCTGAGTAACAAGTAGGGTCTTGACCCCACCATGCATCAGCTTATTAGGATCAGTTGGACAGAGTCAAGTCAGGGTGGCTAACAGCCTTTCTGTTCACCTTCCCCTTTGCAGCTCATGACCTCTGGGGCAAAATGGCAAACCTGAGAGACAAGCAGGCCCCCAGTTCTGCAATGCCTCCATCTTAAAAAAAAAAGTTTCTTAGCTTACATTTCAAAAGTTTCTAGAGAAGGATAGGTTTCAAGAATTTCTTCTCCTACTTTTTATTCCTTTTTTTCTCTTTCTTCTTCCTTTTCTTATTTTTCTCTTCTTTCTCCACCTTCACCTACTCCTACTTCCTCTCTCTAGTGTACTGACAACTTGAGAAAGGTTCCAGGGAGGACTCCAACTAAGTCTAGCCTGGGTCATGGGGCCAGCAGGAATCTTCACTATACATCAGAGAAAGGAGCTCTCTGATAACAAGGCTGAATCAGTGTTCACTCTGTGAGATGAGAGCAGATTTCACCCAACTTAGCTGCGATGGAAGAAGACATATATTCCCAGAAGAAAGGAGAAAGGATTCTAAATGGGCAGAAACAACATGTCCATTAAGAGATTGGACCGGTGGTCTTTGAGATTCCCATTCTGTCATCCATGTTCTATGTTCTCTGACTCACTCTAGCCCATTCCTTGTTCTCTGGTTTCCAGGACCCTGAAGTCCAGACCAGGGGAGTCCAGGTATCTCTTACGATACTGACTAAAACCTGATCTTCCAAGAGAAAACTTGGAAAAACTTGCATAGAAGACTCTGATACACAGGCCAGGGCTGAGGAAAAGCAGTGAGCAGAGCCTAATGGATCCCTTACTTCTTGTAAAATTCACCTTTATACTAAAGGAGAGAGGAGGAGGACAGAATCCAGAGAAGCAATTTTCCTAAAGGAAAAGCACTAGACATCAGAGACTCCATTTCTAATTAAGTTTAACATGAAACTAGATAGGGCCTAAGAGAAAGATACAAAAAAAAAAAAAAAGTATCAAGAATCTAGAATGTTTTAGCATGAGAAAAGGTCAAGAATGTGGCTTTGTGAGGAAGCCAATTTTGCCCAGTATTAGAGAGATGAACTAGATTAAGCAGTAATCATTCATTTCATCCTCCTTTGCTCTCCTTTTTTTTTTTTTGCTTTTATATTTTTAATAATAAGTTCTTATTTTTTTTTAAAACCTTTGCATATGATTCTATTACTAAACTCTTAAAATTTCTTGGTTTGCATGCACTATTTCCTGCCAGGACACCATATACTACAGAACGTTTGGTAACAAAAATTTCACTCTAACTTCTAACCTAAAGCACTGATTCTTTTGCCCCTTCTCTTCTTGATAGGAAGACTTTAAAGAATCAATACACTCTTAATACTAAATAATATTTGAATATGAAACCTCCTATCTCTTTTAACAGTATCTACAGCCAAAATCTCTTTTTCTGATGACATGTTTATGTCTATTTGCCTTCACGAATTAACTTCAAGGGCCTGGGATATGATTCAAGTTTAATAGCATAGGCCTTCATGTATGAGACTCTGGGTTTGACCCCAGCACCACAAGACCATCCCAAGTCTAGGATATCACAGAGCAATAGTGACCCCCATAATAAAAAAGAATATACAAGAAGAAACTTAGGGCTCAAGTGATAATACAGGATTAAGGCACTTGCTCTGCATGCAACTGACCCAGATTTGATCCCCAGCCCTGCAGATGGCTCCCTGAGCATAACCAGGTATGGTTCCTGATCATCACCAGATGTGGCCCCAAAAACTATGAGGAATAAATTTTTTTAAAGTATATGCATCGCTTTCTAAGAGACTTAAGAAATAAAATATATATAGATAGAAATACTTTGACAAAGTTATATATGTAAATCATTTTAATGTAATAAACTTTGTAGCACTCTGTGACCTCTATCAAATTCAAATGGCAAAAACAAGTCACTGAAGGATCAGCATCAATTAACAGTGATCTATCTGGCTGATTATCATTACACCTTTAGCAGTACTGGTTTCAGTATCACAATGCAATTTAGTGGCTCTGAAGGAATTAATGGCCCTACCACCAGCTGACATTTGGAGAACCTGAACACGTCATCCTTTTTTTCTGCCACTAATTAAGATTTGTATCATCCCCCTATGAATATTGCAAAGACTTTTATGATGGAGACAGAGTTTCTCTACTGTCTATGTGTTCCTGGGTCTCATCAGTTATAGGACAAACTCTACAATCACAAGCTTATAAACACGGTTCCATGAAAGCAATTTGAAGAAGTCCCCTGCTGATTCACTCACCTACACTTGATCAAAGCATGATCTCCTGAAAAGTGAAGAGTCAGATGTCAGGGTCAGGGAGAAAGAGAGAAAGGAATACTTAAGATGTTGCATTACCTAGGGCAATGCACTAATTCACTGAAATCTGGCATTTTCTAGAGACACACTTCTTGTGGCACTCACTGTAGGATGCATATTAGAAAGAACAAAACCTTGGGGATGAAAACACAAAGGATAGAGCAATTTGATTTTTAAGAAATGTTTCCAATGCTTTTTGTCACAGCAAGTCCACAGTTTACCCCCAAACTATATGAAAATTATTTGGCCAATCTGAATACTCATGAAGAGTCCCTTCAGGATGTAGAAAGATAGGATAGTAGATAAAGCACTTGCCTTGCATAAGGTTGGCCCAGGTTCTAATCCCTGGCACTGTATACGGTCCTCCAAGAACCTCTTGGAGTGTTTCCTGAGCACAGCTGAATGTAGCCCAAAAACAAGCCAAAAAGAAACCTTCTCCCCAGCTCCAGTCCTGATGTCCAGTTGGTGTGGACCCTGTGCAACCTCAAGTTCAGTTTTAGCTACCCACTCCCTGGTTGGTGTCTGTACATGGCAGGGCATAACTTCTCCTTCCTCTTCAACAGTTCATTGAAAATCACTCATGTGTCACACAAGTAATGCCACAATTAAAACATGCATCAACATAACTTTGGGATTTTTTGTTTGTTTTTGTTTTGTAGGGGGAACCTCCCAAGCAGTGCTTAGATGGTCCAGGGGACCAACCCACCAGCAATTCTAAGCCAACCTGTCAAGAAAGCAAAGAACTGAGAAGATGGTGTTTCTTGGGCCCTTTGGTGCAAAGGATATCTGGGCCACCCTGATGGTGCTTGGGGGACCCAAGATCATAACTGGAAGTACTTAGGGACTTTTAGGCCTGCACCCTTTGATGCTCAATGGACCATGCAATGATGCAAATTAAATTCTGAATATGAGCTATTGTACTATCTCCCAGCCCCCCAGAAACATTTTTTAAAAACATTTAAAACAAAATTTCAAGTGCTGTCAGATTTCACTCTAAAAGATCTCACTAAAACTGCTAGCCTAGGTTATTTTGATGCTAGAATCTTCAGACCATATCTGATAAATAAGACCTATTCTAGACCTTTAGCTTTGCAACTAAGAAAACTGAAGCCAGAGAGGAAGTTGCTGAGGCCCAGCAGCATATTCTAATAATAGCAATAGAATATAATACCCATCAGGAATGGGTAGAGTCTCCAATGTCTTATACAAGTAGACATATGAGGGAACTGGGACATAATAAATAAAATTGCCTAAGGTCACCAAAAAAGAAAATATCAGGAGCCAGAGCAATAGCACTGTCACTGTGGGTAGGGCTTTTGCTTTGCATGCAGCCACGTGGGTTCAGTCCTTGCATCCCATAAGGTCCATTGAGCCTGCCAGGAGTAATTTCCTCAAAAAAAAATTCCTCAAAAAAAAAAAAAGCAAATGTCAGGCCTAGAGTTTGAATCCAGATAGTCTGATTTCAGAACCCTAGAGAACCACTATCTCTCACCTTCAGAGCAATGGCTCAGCACACTGATTCTTTGACTCCCAGGCTGGGCCCCTCCCATTGCTCCACACTGCCTTCAAGGCTGTGATTCCCAAGAAAGGACTTGAAGTTCGTCTACAACCTCAGAAAGCTCCAGAAATTTTTCTTTCTGGAAAGAGTGGACTTTGAAAATGTGCCTACACAGTTTCTCTTTCTCAGCAATATTTCACACAAAGCATCTGTAAATCCAGAGCAGCCCCAGACTACATGTAAGCTTCCCTACAGTCAAGTAGCTCTTTGAGCAGTTAAAGGGATGCATTTCAAGAGTTGATTCAACAGGTTCAGGAAAAAAAAAAGCTATCAAAGACCCACCATTGGGTGAAGGACATTCCTGAATATTAAAATCCCCAAAACGAGCTCCAGAACTTTGGTTGTTTTTTGTTTTGTTTTGTTTTGTTTTCTGCCTGAATGGGTTAGATTTCTGAACTTCTAATGGAAACATTTGGGCATGTAAGAAACTCCAGGTCAGGAAGAAGAAAGAAAGAAAAATCTGGTTGATAGAAGCAGACTCAGAGGCAGAAAGCTCTGACCACAGGTTCAAGCGCACTAATCTGCAGCTAAAGGATAACCTTCATGAGACATTTCTTTTATGACTGCTGTTTGAATTCTTCCAGTAGGCTGGAACATTAATTAAGCAAAGCTTTTAATTTCTGAGTGCCTTCCCTAAAAAAAAAAGGGGGGGGAGCCAAAAGTTAATACCATGGTTAAGTCACTTGCTTTGCATGCAGACAAACTGGGTTTAAATTTTGGCAATTCATATGGTCCCTCAAACATCATTAGGAGTGATCCCTGAGTTTAGTCAGGAGTAAGCCCTGAACACCTTGTGTAAAACCTAAATTAAAAACAAAATTAAATTTAGGGTGTTTTGTTTTGTTTTTTTTATTCTTTCTGGTCTCTGTCATGGCCTTCCTTGCTGCCTTGTTGCTGTGCTGAGCACTGAATGTTCTCATTCCAGCTGGTTTTGCAGAACTGACTTAAGGGCCAACTACTCCCTGACTTTCCAGGTCCTTGCGGATTTCTTTGTGAAGCTGACTGTAGGTTCTTGTTCCCAAGAGGCTCCCAGGCTTAGCTGAATCACCAGCTTCCTGCCCTGGTTCTCAGAGGCTCTTTCCTTCTTCAACAAACATCTTCTCCACCAACTGCAGGTTCCTTCCAGCACTGCTTCTGCAGGATGTCATTCTGAGGACACTCCTTGCTATACTTAAGCTCTCAATGACTGCTACTTTCCCTCTCCAAATTCTCAGGACTGAGCACAATTTGGGAAATGGAATAGTTTGGGATTTTTCTCTAAAACCAGGCAAGGTCTTATGTCATGTCATATTTCCTAAGAGCATGAGCTTCATTGGTTTTGCCACATGGATGGCTTTTATAGGTGCCTCCTACCAGGTTAAAGAAGTTCCCTTCTCTTCTAATTTGCTGCAAGTGTTTTTATTATGGATCAATGTGGAATTTTCTTTTCCAATGATTTTTTCTGCATCAATTGATATGATCTTGGGCTTTTTATTTTCTTCAGATTGTTACTGGAGCAGAATGATTTCCAATCAGCCTTGTGTTCCCTGAATAAGCCTCACTGCTCCCTGGTGTAAGGATTTTTTTATATTGCTGGATTTTCTGTGCTAATATTTTGTTAGAGACTTCATATTCACAAGGATACTGGAGTTTTCTTTTCTTATACAGCCATTATCTAGTTTGGCAATTAGAGTAGTGCTGGTGTCATGAGTTAGAAAGTATTACCTACCCTTTATTTTTTATAAAAAAATATTCAATAATTAGTTACTGACAAAAATGATCAGTGAATCTCAGGTTCCAGATATACCCTTTGTTTTCTTTGTTTTATACCCTTTGTTTTCTCTTCTATTTTTGAATAAGATTTTGTATAATTGTTTAAGTATTTGATGAACTGAGCCATTGAAATCTGGGAAGGCTCTTAATTTGGATTTAATTACTTTGTATAGTTCTAGGATGATCATTGCGTGTTTAATTTTGAGTTAGTCTTATAAATTTCTGGGTAGAAGTTGTTTTTTATAAGCTGGTTCATTTCATCTAAATTGGCATATTTGCATGCCTGGGGTATTTGCAACGGGGGTAGTTTTCCTGTAGGAGCCTTTGCTGAGACCACAGTCCCCTTTGCCACTTGATGAGATCCTGAAGTGTAGAATCCCACCATGTTACCCTCTGACTTCTTACCTCCAGAAACTATGAAGTGATCATGGAGTTAGATTAAGCTATTTTGTTTGTAATAGTCTGTTGCAGAGCATAGCAATCTCATGATTTTCCAATCTTTATATTTGTGATGAGGATGATAAAATATATTTAGATCACTGACATTTAATTATCAATAAAGTTGAATTTAGGCCTGTTATTTTATTACTTTTTTGTTATCATTCTTACTTTTCCTGTTGGGTCTTACTTATTTTAAGTCCATTTTAAAATCTATAGCATTATTATTAAAAATCACTTTTCCTATCCTCTTCTGAGATATCTGAGCATTATTTTAGCCCTCTGTACAATTTTTCCAACGTGTTGTTGTATAATTTTTTGTAGTGGAAGATTACAACTTTACCAACATTTCGTTTGAAGTGATGAAGTAGACCAAGAAACATTAAGTATGAATTAGTATTATGAAATGGAAAAACAATAAGATAAAAAAGAAATGGAATTAAAAAGAGAATAAAGTGCTTTGTTCTAACTGAATCCAGGATGTCAGTGTTAAAATGCTCAAAAATAAATTGTCTTAGAGACCACCAGAGTGACAATGAATTCTCTCCTAAAAACTTTATTTCAACCAACCAAAAAGGTCTTATATCCTTTTGCCAGATTTTAAATAATTTATGAATTATTGTTTTCTTTTAATGTTTATTTTTCCTTTCTCTTATTCTCTATACCCTGCACAAAGAGAGTCAATAAGTGAGTTCATGACACAGTTCCTGCTTGGAATTTACAGTCAAAGCTGATTTCAACACAAATCACATTTCACTGGGACTCACAGGTTCTTCACATGCCACTGGAGTCCCCTCCACCAGAAAAAGTCAGGCTTAGACAAAGAGCAAAGAAGTGCAGTTAAGGCAGAGAAAGGATCACTATGAAAATGATAGTTGGGAATAATCATTCCTGACAAGAATTGGGTGCTGAAAGGAGGTAAAGTGATATGCATGACACTCATTCAGTTATAATATTGTAAGCCACAGTGTTACAAAAGGAAAAAAGGAAAGAAAGAAAGAAAGAAAGAAAGAAAGAAAGAAAGAAAGAAAGAAAGAAAGAAAGAAAGAAAGAAAGAAAGAAAGAAAGAAAGAAAGAAAGAAAGAAAGAAAGAAAGAAAGAAAGAAAGAAAGAAAGAAAGAAAGAAAGAAAGAAAGAAAGAAAGAAAGAAAGAAAGAAGGAAGAAGGAAGGAAGGAAGGAAGGAAGGAAGGAAGGAAGGAAGGAAGGAAGGAAGGAAGGAAGGAAGGAAGGAAGGAAGGAAGGAAGGAAGGAAGGAAGGAAAGGAAGGAAGGAAGGAAGGAAGGAAGGAAGGAAGGAAGGAAAGAAAGAAAGAAAGAAAGAAAGAAAGAAAGAAAGAAAGAAAGAAAGAAAGAAAGAAAGAAAGAAAGAAAGAAAGAAAGAAAGAAAGAAAGAAAGAAAGAAAGAAAGAAAGAAAGAAAGAAAGAAAGAAAGAAAGAGAAGAAAGAAAGAAAGAAGAAGAAGAAAGAGAAAGAAAGAGAAGAGAGAAAGAAAGAAGAAAGAAAGAAGAGAGAAAGAAAGAAAGAAAGAAAGAAAGAAAGAAAGAAAGAAAGAAAGAAAGAAAGAAAGAAAGAAAGAAAGAAAGAAAGAAAGAAAGAAAGAAAGAAAGAAAGAAAGAAAGAAAGAAAGAAAGAAAGAAAGAAAGAAAGAAAGAAAGAAAGAAAGAAAGAAGAAAGAAAGAAAGAAAGAAAGAAAGAAAGAAAGAAAGAAAGAAAGAAAGAAAGAAAGAAAGAAAGGAAAGAAAGAAAGAAAGAAAGAAAGAAAGAAAGAAAGAAAGAAAGAAAGAAAGAAAGAAAGAAAGAAAGAAAGAAAGAAAGAAAGAAAGAAAGAAAGAAAGGAAGAAAGAAAGAAAGAAAGAAAGAAAGAAAGAAGAGAAAGAAGAAGGAAGGAAGGAAGAAGGAAGAAGGAAGGAAGAGAAGGAAGAAGGAAAGGAAGAAGGAAGGAAGGAAGGAAGGAAGGAAGGAAGGGAAGGAAGGAAGGAAGAAGGAAGGAAGAGAAGGAAGGAAGGAAGGAAGGAGGAAGGAATGAAGGAAAGGAAGGAAGGAAGGAAGGAAGGGAAGAAGGAAGGAAGAGAAGGAAGGAAGGAAGGAAGGAGGAAGGAAGGAAGGAAGGAAGGGGAAGGAAGGAAGGAAGGAAGGAAGGAAGGAAGGAAGGAA